>NC_057798.1:809415708-809715708 GCF_018294505.1 Triticum aestivum | reverse complement strand
CAAGAACTACCAATCTAGTTGGCCAAACCAAATGGATAATTCGAAGAGACTTGCAAAGATAACCAATCATACATAAAAGAAGTCAGAGAAGATTCAAATATTATTCATAGATAGACTTGATCATAAACCCACAATTCATTGGTCTCAACAAACACACCGCAAAAAGAAGATTACATCGAATAGATCTCCACAAGAGAGGGGGAGAACATTGTATTGAGATCCAAAAAGAGAGAAGAAGCCATCTAGCTAATAACTATGGACCCGAAGGTTTGAGGTAAACTACTCACACTTCATCGGAGAGGCTATGATGATGTAGAAGCCCTCCGTGATGATGGCCCTCTCCGGCGGAGCTCCGGAACAGGCCCCAAGATGGGATCTCATGGATACAGAAAGTTGCGGCGGTGGAATTAGGTTTTTGGCTCCGTATCTGATCGTTTGGGGGTACGTAGGTATATATAGGAGGAAGAAGTATGTCGGTGGAGCTTCGATGGGCCCACGAGGATGGGGCGCGCGCCTGGGGGTGTAGGGTGCGCCCCCCTACCTCGTGCCCACCTCGAAGATTCCTTGGCGTAGGGTCCAAGTCTCCTGGGTCATATTCGGTGAGAAAATCACGTTACCGAAGGTTTCATTCCGTTTGGACTCTGTTTGATATTCCGTTTCTTCGAAACACTGAAATAGGCAAAAAACAGCAATTCTGGGCTGGGCCTCCGGTTAATAGGTTAGTCCCAAAAATAATATAAAAGTGGAAAATAAAGCCCAATATAGTCCAAAACAGTAGATAATATAGCATGGAGCAATCAAAAATTATAGATACGTTGGAGACGTATCACCGGCCACCGCCAAAGCCTCTCGACGCTTTTTGCACGGATACTTCAACTCACTCCTGTGCATACAACAACATCCTGATCGTAACCTAGAGAAAGGGAATATGGTGGTCCTGCCTTCACCACCATGCGCTATAGAAAGTAAGACGCCCAAGGTGCGCACACGCTAGGTACCGCCCCAGCCAGGCTGGGTTAAGTTGAATACGGATGGGAGCTACATAGCGGCCATGGGTGCGGCGGGAGTGATACGTCTCCAACGTATCTATAATTTATGAAGTATTCATGCTGTTATTTTATCATCCTTGGGTGTTTTACAATCATTTTATGGCAACTTTATATCAATTTTTGGGACTAACCTATTGATCCAGTGCCCAGTGCCAGTTGCTGTTTTTTGCTTGTTTTTTACATCGCAGGAAATCAATATCAAATGGAGTCCAAACGCAACGAAACTTTACAGAGATTTTTTCTGGACCAGAAGGAACCCAATGAGCCTGACCTGCACCTGGGGGGGTGCCCCGAGGGGGGCACCACCCACCAGGGCGCGCCCAGGTGGGTTGTGCCCACCTCGGTGGCCTTCCGCACCCCCTCTTTGCCCTATAAATTCACAAATATTCCGAAACCCTTTGGGGTAGCCCTAGATCAGAAGTTCCGTCGCCGCAAGGCTTTGTAGCCACCGAAAACCAATCTAGACCCCGTTCCGGCACCCTGCCAGAGGGGGGAATCATCTCCGGTGGCCATCTTCATCATCCCGGCGTCCACCACGATGAGAAGGGAGTAGTCCACCCTTGGGGCTGAGGGTTTGTACCAGTAGCTATGTGTTTGATCTCTCTCTCTCTCTCTCTCTCGTGATCTATATCATGGGCTTTGTTAATATAGTCGGATCATATGATGTTTCTCCCCTCTATACTCTTGTTATGATGAATTGAATATTTACCCTTCAAAGTTTTGTCTTGTCGGATTGAATATTCAAAGATGAGAACACATGATATATGTCTTGCAATATGAATACTTGAGGTGACAATGAGGTATCCTATTGATTCACTTGATATGTGGTATGGCATTCAACTCGTGGATTCCCGCGGTGATATTGGGGTAATCTATGCATAGGGGTTGATGCACGTTTTTCTCTGATGGAAACTTTGGGGTCTCTTTATAGTTCTTTGTGTGGATTGAGTATTATGAATATGAATTTGTTTTGGTGTTATTCTAGTACTAACTCTAGGATAGATCAAACGGAAAAAATAGCTTTGTGTTATTTAAGTATGAACTCTTGAATAGATCGAACGGAAAGAATAGCTTTGAGATGGTTTCGTGCCCTACAAACAATTCCTATCTTTTGTTCACCGCTAATAGGAACTCGGGTGTGATTCTTTAGCGCACTTTGAGGGATAATCATATGATCCAACTACGTTAGCATTGTTGAGAGGTTGCACTAGTGAAAGTACGGACCCTAGGCCTTGTTTTTAAGCATTGCAGTACCGTTTTTGTGCCCTTTACTATTTGCTACCTTGCTGTTTTTACTTATTCAGACTATAAAAATATATTTCTACCATCAATATTACACTTGTATCCCATCTCTTTGCCGAACTAGTGCACTTATACAATTTGCCATTGTATTGGGTGTGTTAGGACACAAGAAATTTCTTGTATTTGGTTGCAGGGTCGCTTGAGAGAGACCATCTTCATCCTACACCTCCCACGGATTGATAAACCGTAGGTCATCCACTTGAGGGAAAATTGCTACTGTCCTACAAAACTCTGCGCTTGGAGGCCCAACACGAGTCTACAAGAATAAAGTTGCGTAATAGACATCAAGCTCTTTTCTGGCGCTGTTGCCGGGGAGGTGAGTGCATGAAGGTATATCTTTAGATCTTGCAATTGAATCTTTTAGTTTCTTGTTTTATCACTAGTTTGGTTTGTAAAAAGAAAACTACAAAAATGGAATTGAGGTTGCATCATATTATTGATCATCTTTATAATATCTTTCTTGAAAATGATGGATCGGAAAATTGTGCTCAATTGTTAGAAGAAGAATTCAATAAAATGCTTGACACAAAATATTTGAATGATGAGCATGATTGCAATGTTGTTAGTATGAATTATTTGAATATACAAAATGCTAATGATGATTGCACAAATCATGATAAAAATGTTTCTTATAAGCATGTCACTTTTTGTGGAGTGAATTGGGAGTGCCTTTGCACACCAAAAAGGGAAGATAGATTTTGTAAGAAGCATAAATACTTAGAAACGAAAAAGTTGCAAGAGAGGCTAGATGATTGTGCTGAAAGATGTATTTTTTTCCACCATCCTTGTGAACTTTGCAATGAACATGGTCATTTAAATCTTCAATGCAGATTCTTTCATGATCAAATCGTGTCAAAAAATTGTGATAACTTGATTACCCTTGAGCATCATAAAGAGCTTAGTCTTATTTTGGGGTATGAAGAAATGATACGTATAACTAAGGGTTTTCCAAATCCCGAGAGGTTTCTTGATTTTGATCTAGAAGAAATTTATATGTTTTGTGCGGTAAATTGCATTGAGAATCCTTATATTGCCAACTATCTAAAGACAAGAAAACAAATAGAATATGAAGAGAGTACTAATGGAAGGGAAAATATTTCCCAATATCCTCCTAGTGTTTATTACGATGAATCAGGTAACAAGGAGGAGCTTCCTATCCAATCAATCTCTTCAACAAGAAGCTTGAAAAAATTAATTGAACTCACACGTGAGGTGGTGAAGAAGAAAAAGAAAAGAAGAAAAAGTAGAGGTAAAAAGGCAACTCTCCCAAGTAATATTGCTCCTATCACCATTGTGCCTCATGAAAGTGAATCAAATATGTTGATGGAGGATGATGATATTGAGTATGATTTTGTGATGCCTAATACTTGTTGTAATGATTATGCTTGGGAAGACAATGATGTCTTTTATGATCTTGAAAATCTTTTTGGCACTTGCTTGGAAGAATATGATAATAATGCTTGTTATACTATTGGTGCCATTCATGCTATTGATAAGAATGATTATCATGATATGCAAAACCACAAGCTTGGGGATGCTATGTTTGATGAGTATGAAATGTTTGAAGATTTATTTGCTGGAAATAATGCTTATCCTAAGCTTGGGGATGCTTTGCATATTGAATATGATCCTTTGATTCCTTCTACTTTCGACAAGAAAATTTATTATGATGATAGTGAAGGAAGTATGCCCTAGAGGCAATAATAAAGTTATTATTTATTTCCTTATTTCATGATAAATGTTTATTATTCCTGCTAGAATTTTATTAACCGGAAACTTGATACATGTGTGAATACATAGACAGAACAGAGTGTCACTAGTATGCCTCTACTTGACTAGCTCGTTGAATCAAAGATGGTTAAGTTTCCTAGCCATAGACATGAGTTGTCATTTGATTAACGGGATCAAATCATTAGAGAATGATGTGATTGACTTGACCCATTCCGTTAGCTTAGCACTTGATCGTTTAGTATGTTACTATTGCTTTCTTCATGACTTATACATGTTCCTATGACTATGAGATTATGCAACTCCCGAATACCGGAGGAACACTTGTGTGCTACCAAACATCACAATGTAACTGGGTGATTATAAAGGTGCTCTACAGGTGTATCCGATGGTGTTTGTTGAGTTGGCATAGACCGAGATTTGGATTTGTCACTCCGATTGTCGGAGAGGTATCTTTGGGCCCTCTCGGTAATGCACATCACAATAAGCCTTGCAAGCAATATAACTAATGAGTTAGTTGTGGGATGATGCATTATGGAACAAGTAAAGAGACTTTCCGGTAATGAGATTGAACTAGGTATTGAGATACCGACGATCGAATCTCGGGCCAGTAACATACCGATGACAAAGGGAACAACGTATGTTGTTATGCGGTTCGACCGATAAAGATCTCCGTAGAATATGTAGGAACCAATATGAGCATCCAGGTTCCGCTATTGGTTATTGACCGGAGACGTGTCTCGGTCATGTCTACGTAGTTCTTGAACCCGTAGTGTCCGCACGCTTAAAGTTCGGTGACGATCGGTATTATGAGTTTTGTGTTTTGATGTACCGAAGGTAGTTCAGTGTCCCGGATATGATCACGGACATGACGAGGAGTCTCGAAATGGTCGAGACATAAAGATCGATATATTGGACGACTATATTCGGACACCGGAAGTGTTCCGGGTGGTTTCGGAGAAAACCGGAGTGCCGGAGGGTTACCGGAACCCCTCGGGAGAAATAGTGGGCCTTATGGGCCTTAGTGGAGAGAGAGAGGGCTGGCCTAGGGCAGGCCGCGCGCCCCTCCCCCTCTGGTCTGAATTGGACTAGGAGAGGGGGCGGCGCCCCCCTTTCCTTCTCCCTCCCCACCTTCCTTTCCCCCTCCTAGTAGGAGTAGGAAAGAGGGGAGTCCTACTCCTACTAGGAGGAGGACTACTCCTCCTGGCGCGCCTACAGGGGCCGGCCGGCCTCCCCCCTTTCTCCTTTATATACGGGGGCAGGGGCACCTCTAGACACACAAGTTGATCTATTGATCTCTCCCAGCCGTGTGCGGTGCCCCCTCCACCATATTCCACCTCGGTAATATCGTAGCGGTGCTTAGGCGAAGCCCTGCATCAGTAGCATCATCAACACCGTCATCACGCCGTTATGCTGACGGAACTATCCCGCAAAGCTCTGGTGGATCGGAGTTCGTGGGACGTCATTGAGTTGAACGTGTGCTGAACTCGGAGGTGCCGTACGTTCGATACTTGGATCAGTCGGATCATGAAGACGTACGACTACATCAATCGCGTTGTCATAACGCTTCCGATTTCGGTCTACGAGGGTACGTGGACACACTCTTCCCTCTCGTTGCTATGCATCACCATGATCTTGCGTGTGCGTAGGAATTTTTTTGAAATTACTACGTTCCCCAACAGATAGCATGCCTCCTATTTATGATAATTACAATGATGAAAGTGGGTTTGGAAGAGTGTCAACTCTAGGTAGTAGTGATCCCACTATTTTGGAGGGTGTTGAATCTTATTACAATATTGATGAAAATGGATTTGGAGAGGTCATGACTTTATTTAGTGATACATCAACTATTTTGGAAGAGGTTTCAATTGACTATGACAATAAAGTTGCTATCTATGATGATTATTATGATGACATGTATGCCATAAAGAGTAATAAATCTTCTATGCTTGTGCATCATGAAAAGAGTGCTGTATGTGATAGCTACATTATTGAATCCATTCAGGATGCCTCTGAAAATTATGATGAGAGAGGAACTTATGCTCTTACATACCTCAATAATATCAAGTTTCTTCTCTATGTGTCGATTGTTTTGAAGTTACACTTGTTTTGCCTTCCTATGCTAGTTGATTCTTGTTCCCATAAGTTGTTTGCTCACAAAATCCCTAAGCATAGGAAGTGGGTTAGACCTAAAGGTGCTAGTCATATGCTTCATGATGCTCTTGTTACGTTTCAATTCATATCTTCTATGCGAGCATCATTGAAATCATCATGCCTAGCTTAAAAGGCATTATAGAAAAGTGCTTGTTGGGAGACAACCCAACACTTTTACCTACTGTTTTTGCGTGTTCACATGATTATGCTACTGTAGTAATCATGTTTCATTGATTTTGTTTCAATAAAGTGCCAAGTAATGCTTTTAGGATCTTCTTGGGTGATAGTTGTTTGATCTTGCTGAAAAACAGAAACTTTTGCACTCACGAAAATAATTTTCAGAAATCACAGAAACGTGATTTTGCTATGTTTCTTTTTGCAGAAGATTAATATACGAATTGTTCAGGTTTTCCTAATTTTTCAGAATTTTTGGAGTAGCAGAAGTATGGTTGGAGTACAGATTACTACAGATTGTTCTGTTTTTGACAGATTCTATTTTCAATGCATAGTTTGCTTGTTTTCTAGTTTCTATGGCTTATATTACTCAATATAAATTGTGGAAATTATATGCTACAGTAGGCATTGTGTGGAAACAATTACGAATCTTGTCTTTGACAGTATCAAAGTGAAATGGTTTGCTCTTTATCACACTAACGCATCTCACGAAGTTCCGTTAAGTTTTGTGTGATTGAATTTTTCGAGTTTTGTGTGAGATATCGATACGAGGAGAATAAGGAGTGACAAGACCCTAAGCTTGGGGATGCCCAAGGCACCCCAAGTTAATATTCAAGGAAGATCCAAGCAAATAAGCTTGGGGATGCCCCGGAAGGCATCCCCTCTTTCGTCTCCAACATTATCGGTAACCTCACATGGAGCTTTGTTTTCATTCGTCACATGATATGTGTTTTGCTTGCAGCATCATTTTTTTTGTTAGTATTTTCTTTCTGTTATTTAGAATAATTTTTTGCATCTTTCTTTTCAATAAAAATGTCAAGGATAGCCTTTACCATGCTTATTTTGCAAGACTACATGTTGCTGTTTCAAAAACAGAAAGTTTACCGATATTGCAAAAATTCCCTAGAAAAGTCAAAATATGATAATATGTTGAAACTTTTTGCACAGTAAGCTATGATAAATTTTCTACAGTGTGGTAAATTTTCATAAATTTTGGAGTTAGGGAAGTATTGATACTCTTGCATTCTTTACAGACTGTACTGTTTTGGCAGATTGCTGTTATGTTTGCATTGTTTGCATATGTTTGCTTGTTTAATGATTCTATTTGAGGATAGGAGTTTAAATATGCAGAGGCATTTAATATGCAATGTTGAATAATAATTTTTGTGATTTGCTACAGTAGAGAATGATAAGGTTTTGCATTGGTTTATACTAACTTATCTCACGAGTTCTTGTTGAGTTTTGTGTGGATGATGCTTTTGAGATTTAGGAAAACCATGAAATAAAAGGAATTAAGGAGACACAAAAGCTCAAGATTGGGGATGCCCAAGGCATCCCAAGATTATATTTCAAGAAGTCTCAAGCATCTAAGCTTGGGGATGCCCCGGTAGGCATCCCACCTTTCTTCTTCCACAATTATCGGTTAGTATCGGTTGATCCTAAGTTTTTGCTTCTTCACATGATGTGTGTTATCCTTGGAATGTCATTTTATTTTATTCTTGCTTGCTGTTTTAATGAAATACTTAGATATGAAAGTTTTTGAATAAGAGAGTCCTCAAATAGCTATCTATTTACTTAACTACTCGCATGATCTTCACTTATACCTTTTTGGAGTAGTTTGT
The DNA here is from genome assembly GCF_018294505.1 of Triticum aestivum. Taxonomy (NCBI): domain Eukaryota; kingdom Viridiplantae; phylum Streptophyta; class Magnoliopsida; order Poales; family Poaceae; genus Triticum; species Triticum aestivum. Next base: position 809,707,679 of record NC_057798.1, on the reverse strand, counting down.
CATTTACTCTTGTGCTTCACTTATATCCTATGAGTAAATAGTTGAATAAATTAAATGTCATGAAGTTGAAATCATATCATGCCTAGTGGTAGCTTCACATTGGGTTTAGAAAGTGAAATCTTTTGAGGCTTGACAATCACAATATTGGTCATACAAGCAATTCACAAATAATTAGTATAAGGAAGAGAACTTTCACATGCAAATACACTATCATGGAAATCTTTTGTGATTGTGAGCCCCCATCAAAATATTATATGCCAAAATTGTTGATGTTGGACAAGGAAGACAACGTAATGATTTATGTTTGCTCATATTCACATAGAAGTTATATTGTCATAGATCCTTCAACATGTGGTGCTTGCCCCCCATCTTTGCTAGCCAAAAATTCCGCACCAAGTAGAGATACTACTTGTGCATCCAGAAACCCTTAAACCCAAATCTTATCATCAAGTGTCCACCATACCTGCCTAAGGATTGAGCAAGATCCTTCAAGTAAGTTGTCATCGATGCAATAAGGCAATAAAAATTGCTTCTAAAAGTGTGAGATCATTTAGTGTAAGAGAAAATTGAGCGTTGTACGAACTTGGAAGGTAAAGAATAAAAGCGACAGACTGCATAATAAAGGTTGCCATCTTAAGGGGCAATACAATGTGACGTTCTTTTGCACTAAGGGATTGATCATACAAACAAATAAGCGCATGGCAACCTCTACTTCCCTCTGCGAAGGGCCTATCTTTTACTTCTATGTATTTACTTTTATGCAAGAGTCAAAGTTTTTCTCTCTATTCCTTTTTATTTTTCTCTTTTGGCAAGCATCATGTGGTGAGGAAAGATCTAGGCACATATATCCAGTTGAATATGGGTAGCATGAGTTATTATTGTTGACATCACCCTTGAGGTGAATACATTCAGAGGCAACATAATAAGCCCTTATCTTTCTATGTGTCCGGTTGAAACGTTTTGCTCATGTGTATGCGGTGAGTGTTAGCAATCATAGAAGACTATATGATGGTTGAGTATGTGGAGCTCTTACTTAAACTCTGTTGAATAAGTTGAATTGCAATTGCTTGGTGACTGAGAACATAGGTTGTTGAGTTTCAAGAGGGTTCATTGTTTGAACCTTAACATGTGAATTGGTTGCTACTATAACATGAGAAGTTTTATAAGAAAGAATTGCTGTTATGATACTAGAAAAAGTGATTGAAATTATCATTGATCAAACTTATGCACTTTGCTAGCATTCACACTTCATAAATCATTTCTTTTGTCATTTACCTACTCGAGGACGAGTAGGAATTAATCTTGGGGATGCTGATACATCTCCAATGTATCTATAATTTATGAAGTATTCATACTGTTATTTTATCATTCTTGGGTGTTTTACAATCATTTATGACAACTTTATATCAATTTTTGGGACTAACCTATTGATCCATTGCCCAGTGCCAGTTGCTTTTTTTGCTTGTTTTTTACATCGCAGGAAATCAATATCAAATGGAGTCCAAACGCAACGAAACTTTACGGAGATTTTTTCTGGACCAGAAGGAACCCAATGGGCCTGAGCTGCACCTGGAGGGTGCCTCGAGGGGGGCACAACCCACCAGGGTGCGCCAGGGCCCCGTGGCACGCCCAGGTGGGTTGTGCCGACCTCGGTGGCCTCCCGCACCCCCTCTTTGCCCTATAAATTCACAAATATTCCGAAACCCTTCGTGGTAGCCCTAGATCAGAAGTTCCACTGCCGCAAGGCTTTGTAGCCACCGAAAACCAATCTAGACCCCGTTCCGGCACCCTGGCGGAGGGGGGAATCATCTCCGGTGGCCATCTTCATCATCCCGGCGTCCACCACGATGAGGAGGGAGTAGTCCACCCTCGGGGCTGAGGGTTTGTACCAGTAGCTATGTGTTTGATCTCTCTCTCTCTCTCATGATTTATATCATGGGCTTTGTTAATATAGTTGGATCATATGATGTTTCTCTCCTCTATACTCTTGTTATGATGAATTGAATCTTCACCCTTCAAAGTTTTGTCTTATTGGATTGAATATTCAGAGATGAGAACACATGATATATGTATTGCAATATGAATACTTGAGGTGACAATGAGGTATCCTATTGATTCACTTGATATGTGTTATGGCATTCAAGTCGCGGATTCCCGCGGTGATATTGGGGTAATCTATGCATAGGGGTTGATGCACGTTTTTCTTCAACGGAAACTTTGGGTGTCTCTTTATAGTTCTTTGTGTGGATTGAGTATTATGAATATGAATTTGTTTTGGTGTTATTCTAGTACGAACTCTAGGATAGATCGAACGGAAAAAATAGCTTTGTGTTATTTTAGTACGAACTCTTGAATAAATCGAACAGAAAGAATAGCTTTGAGATGGTTTCGTGCCCTACAAACAATTCCTATCTTTTGTTCATCGCTAATAGGAACTCGGGAGTGATTCTTTAGTGCACTTTGAGGGATAATCATATGATCCAACTATGTTAGCATTGTTGAGAGGTTGCACTAGTTAAACTACTGACCCTAGGCCTTGTTTTTAAGCATTGCAATACCGTTTTTGTGCCCGTTTACTATTTGCTACCTTGCTGTTTTTATTTATTCAGATTATAAAAAATATACTTCTACCGTCAATATTACACTTGCATCACCATCTCTTTGCCGAACTAGTGCACCTATACAATTTGCCATTGTATGGGTGTGTTGGGGACACAAGAGATTTCTTGTATTTGGTTGCAGGGTCGTTAGAGAGAGACCATCTTCATCCTACGCCTCCAACGGATTGATAAACCTTAGGTCATCCACTTGAGGGAAAATTGCCACTGTCCTACAAAACTCTGTGCTTGGAGGCCCAACGCGAGTCTACAAGAATAAAGTTGCATAATAGACATCAGGGAGGAGGTATGATCCTGCGTGACGACTGAGGCGAGATCATCTACAACCAATGTAGGGAGCTACGCACATGCGACAACGCCTTAGAGGCGGAGCTACCAGCGTGCAGAGAAGGCTTGGAGCTGGCCTTGCACCGATCTAACCTACCTGTTCTGGTTGAGTTGGATAGCGCGGAGGCAGTGTCGATGATTACAGTGCTCGAGATGGATAGATCGTCACATCGTGCACTTATAGAGGAGATTCGTAGGTTGGCTGGAAGCGATGCTAGGGAGATCTATTTTACTCTTTGTAGCCGTCTGAAGAACATGATTAGTCATGAGCGGGACGCCTATGGCCGTAGCACTCCGCGCACAGCAGTCTGGCTTACTGCCGGGATGGACTTTGTCATAAACCTGGCTATCACTGAGAAGCCTCCTTGAGTAATGAGAATTTCCCTTTTCCCTGGCAAACAAATAGGTGTTCTTTCTTCCTGTACTTCGCCTACTTTCTTTGGTTTGTTTCTTTCTTCTTCTTTATACTAGATCCATGGTTCGTTCTTCCTGCTGTCGTAATGGGTTGCGGCGTTCGGGCCGGCCTCCTCGGCTGCGTGGAGCTGTCGTTGGTCACCGCCCTCCTACTCCGCCCAGCGTTGGCACTGTAGGTCTGCAATAGCGACCACGAGGCTATGTAGTGATTCACGCAGCGCGTGGCGGCAGTGTAGGTGGCTTGCAGTTCTACCACTGGCGGTGGACATCGGCAAAACTCTCGTGTGATCGCGGCTGTGCGCGGCTAGGCCAAGCTGAGTGAAGGTGGCCATTTTTGTATGACAGAAAGTTGAGTGAAAATTTGATATGGATGCACATCAGAACTCATGTAACGTAAGTGATTTCTTCTAATTATTTTGTCCAAATATCTTATGATCTTCTATTTTCTATGTTATCATTGGCCAGTTTACAACAATCAAAGTCCCTTCCCCTGTCGTGCTTCCACTATCTTCTATAAGAACCTTGAATTACTTTATTTCATGGTTTGGGTTGTGAATGAATTTGGAAGGATCACAAAGTAATCTTTAGTTCAGTTTGTCCATTTATAGTGTTGATGCATCTAGCTACTTGTTCTTTTCTTTTGCTTTAAAATGAAATAGCATTCTTCTTATCATTGAATTCTTCAAGATATTTAATGATGTGATCTGAAACTTATAGTTTTGTTCTCTTATGGAGAGTTGGGAGTTTTAGGGATAAAATCAGCCACACTACTCCAAACAGGCGAAAAGAGAATCAGTTAGCATGTAACATCTCATCATGCTCCTCTCAATTAAATAAGTAGCATGTATATAACATCTCCTCATACTCTTCTTAGTGAATTAACTTTAGATTTGACAGTAGTTTCTATTGAACATTTGTTCAACTTCTTTGTCTCTTTTCAGTGCAAACTGTAATAGAGGAGTATATCACACAAATGCTATGTGGGAAGAGGTATTTACAATTGAAAATATCAAGGCAATTTACTAACATCATCAATACTTGCCTTATTATGACTACACAATTTCACACACATATCTTCTATATTGAATCACAGCCGATTGAAGAAAAGGAATGTCAACTCAGCAACACCTCACACAACGTAACAAATTTCATTAGCAACATTGAACCAATTTCACGGCAATGAATAAACAGGGAGCGGCGTGTCGCCGCACGGGCATAGCTAGTACTTAGCCAGAGCACAAAGCACGGCTCATCCCGTCACTCGCTAGAACTGCTATACTCTTTTTTTTACCTCCCACAAGCAACATAGTACCCCTACAGAAACAAGCAACATATTAGGTACGCTTCACTTAGACCCCCCCCCCCCTCTTTTTTCTCTCTTTTTATTTATTTCTATATCTACTGTGAAAATATCTATTCATTTTTTTAGTTTTTGCTTTTTTATTTCATTTCACTTTTTTTAAAATATAACATTTTTTCATTTCACTATCTTTTTTGAATCTATGTACAATTGTTTTCAAATTTATGAATATTTGAATTCTTGAATCTTTTTAAAAATCCATTCACTGTTTTGTAAAATTTTGAAATTCTTCAACATTGATTCCCAATTCTTTTTTTTCAAATTCGTCAACACTTTTTTGGATTCACGACCATATTTATTATAATTTTTATTTCATGAACATTTTTTAAATGTAAGAATTTTCTAAATATATAAAAGAGATTAAATTCTTATTTTTATTAAACGAGTAGTTGTGGACTTTTCACTGGCTACCCAGCAGGGAGCGAGAGAAGCGCTAGATAGATCGAGTGACTAAGCGAAGTCTTACTGAGCCAGGCCTAGCCAACGTGAGCACGAGGACCAGCTCCAATTTGCTGCCGCCTGACACACCGAAGAGGAGGTCTCATATGCTAATCCAGAAACAAGAATCACGGGAGAACCCGACCTCCTGAGAGTTTAGCAACATCCGGTCATCCATTACGTTTGCTTGATGCGATTGCGACCGTCGGATCTTGCGCATGGACGACCTGGGTCGTCGGATCAAAAAAGGCGCTGTAGCGATGAATAGTTACCTCTCGTTCGTGCCACCGCTTGTAATTCCAGTCGAGGGCATTTTCATAATTTCATCAGTTGGCGTATAAAAGGAAGCGACTCCAGCGGAGACCTAGCTTCCTGCCTCCTCCCGCACTCACGCCCCCTCTCCTCTTCCCTGCCGCGCCTCCCCATCCTCTTCCTCCCGCCCCCTCCCCCCTCCCCCCCGCCGCCATCTCTGCCTCCTCCCCTCCGGCTGCCACATCTGGCTCATCCCCTCTCACCCGCTCATCCTCGTCCTCCCGCTTCCCATCCCCATCGCGCCTCCCTGCTCCTCCTCACGGAATCGCAAGCGGCCCTCCCTTGTGCTAGCCACTCGCAATCATGAAGGGCGGCGAAGCCAGGAGCGACTACGGTGGGTTGATGCGGATGCGACTGCGGCTCCCCTGGTGCTCCTCTCGTGCTCCCTCTTCTCACTGACGGCCTCTTCGGATCCCTCCTCTTCACCCAGGTAACATGGCCAGCGGCGGTGGAGGTGGATGTGGGGATCATGAACACCACCCTGTAGAGAGGATCGACAACGGCATGGGGTGGTTGCTCCGGCTGTTGCTGTTGCTTGGGGCTCAGGGTCGGTGTCGGCGTGCTGATCTTGGCACCCCTGACCTTCCTGTGCAAACCCTACGCTCCCAGCGTGGATTGGTGGCAGTGGCGCAGGGAGGTGTGGATTGGGATGGGGTGGGGGTGAAGGGGAGGCTGCACATGGTGAGGCGTGGCAAAGACCTCATCCTCTACATACTCCAGCTTCCATTGCACACCGGTAAAGTCTTCTTTCTTCCTCTTATCTCTATTTTACTTTGCGCCTACTTTGTTGTGCTTGATTGCGTGATACTTGCATTGAACATCAATGAATGGCAGTATGGAAGCAAGGAGTAGCAGCAGTAGGTCTGCTCGATCACAATTGCAAATTTATTTGTTATTTTGTACTGTTAAGCAATGAATATTTTGGATGACCATGGTAATTTCAGAATCTGCAGTGCCTTTAGTTTTACTTTGTTTACAATCTCTCTGTGTGTGTGAGTGTGATGTTAACCACGGTTTCCTTTTGTTATCCAGATTGGAATTGGCCTGAAGAATGATGTAGAATTAATAGTTGACTATTCTATTTGTTGTTAATGCCAGTTCCACACATATATGTCGTTGGTCTAGCTATTAGCGTTATGGTGGCATACCTTTGTATTTTATTTCTATTTGCAATGCTGCCCATTGGATGGCAGTGATGCATTATCCAGTTTTGGTATATTTAATGTCAACATATTTTTATTTATAATGCCATTTTTCTAGAATCTTGGCTGAACATAGAAATAAGACACCGGTAGAATTTTATCATATTTCCAATTTTGAATGCATATGTAAAGAAGACTTATTTGTTCACATAACTCTCAAATGTTTGGGTTATTCAATCGGTTTCAAGTAAGTATGTATAGTAATTGTGTTGCTTGCACTATGCTTGGGGTTCAGATATTTTGTTGTTGTGTCCCTCTAGAGTTATTTATCCATGTCGTTGACCGCCTCTGTTATGATTGTTCCTTAACAAAGTGGTCACATTCCACATGAAGAAGAAACCTTAGTACTATGAAGTTTCCGCCAAGAGCGACTACGACTTTAAGAAGCCCTTCCTTTACCTTGCATGGAAGCTGGTTCGGTAACTGTCTCCCTCCCACATTGCGTTCTTTTTCCTGACCTCACATCGTATATGCCTCATAGGCTTTTATATTGATTATTGTTTAATGTCTCCAACAGTGACAATGATGCCAACATTCATTTCATTGAACCGGAGGCCCTTAATCACACATCTCGCACCAGATGGTTCAAGGTGGTGGCTAGGGTTTGGTGCCAGGGTCATTGCCGGGTGCATGGCTGTTGTTCCTTTGGAATTGGACAACCTACCTCATGGGTATCCATCTCAGGTGCTCTTCTTCGCCGTCCACTTGATGTCTTCATGCCCTGCAGTTAGCAATCTTTCTATCTTTTTAGGAGTCTTGATGTGTTATTTTCTTAGAAATGGATGATTTGTTTATGCGTGTTTGACAATCTTCTTTGAAATGTATGACTGACTGCTTATTAGATTGGACTATACATATTTTATCATCTGCTTTGAGCTGTATGAGTGCCTCGCTAAAATAAAGGAGATGGACCTATTGTGGTCTTGAGTGATTATTGTTGGGTTAAGAGCGTGTGTTATGTTTTTTCTCCCGTTGCAACGCACGGGCTTTTTTAGCTATATTGCTAAAATAGTAATTAAGTGCAAATATACAAAGGCTGTTGAAGATGCTCTTATCACACCTCCACCATCACGTTTTGGATCTAGTTCAGAGCAGTTCAGAACACAAGAGAAGGAACTATGGTCTGATGATGATGAGGGCAAGACATAACCAGAGGTCGGGGTAGCATTATATTTGCCCAAGAGAAGGAGATGGTGATTGGCTCACGGATAAACCTTAATTAACTACAGCAAATTATTGTTTTGAGCAAAGCGTTGCAATTAATGGGAGAGGCTGAGAAAACGCATCCAGAGGAGCTTCTCGCACTCTGCAGCCTGCATATGTAAGAAGATACCGTGTCAGACAAAAGATGCACACTGACCGACCCTTGTGCCAAAAGATGCTATGTTAGTAGCGTTAAATCTATTGTTCTAAAAGATTTCTTTGTTAATCTATCAACATCAAAGTGTAAGGCTGCCAAAAAGATAGTGTTAGAGAAACTACTAACGAGGATGAAAGACGAGTACATCAAGGTCTTTGGTTACGAGCTAGAACTAGTAAGAAGCAATCCCGGGAGTACAATTCTTGTTGGCTTGAACCCTGAGAACAGAGGGCAAAGTGTTTTCCAAAGGTTACATGTGTGTTCAACGATATGAAACATGGGAAAAAATTCATCATGTAATAAAAATATTCTAAAATATCCATTCAGAATTTTTGGGTTTTCCTTTTATTTTTTTAATTTCCATTTTTTAAAAGCGAACATATCTTAATTCCCTTTCTATTTTAAATATATGCCCATTTACTCAAATGCAAGAACATTTTTTAAATTCATAAATATTATACCAAATCCATTAAAAACTTTTGAAATTCATTATGTTTTAAAACAATCATCAAGTTCTTTCAAATGCATGAACATTTTTCATATTCATGAATATTTTTAGCAATTTTGTTTTTTCAAAAAAAATCATGCAAATTTTTGTAAATTGCCAACATGTCTTTGGAAATCGAAAATATTATAGAACTTTCGAACTTTTTTATTTCGAGAATATGTTTTAAGTAAAATAATTATCTAAATAAAAGAAACAAAAAAACATTATTTATTAGACCGCTTGCTATTGGCTTTTTACTCGCCACAGAGCGAGGGAAACAGTAGACCTTTCGACCGGGTGAGCGAAGCATTACTGGGCCGAGGCTGAGCTAGTGTCATCAGGAGCTGTAGCTCCTTTTTTCCCCGCACATTTTATTATTCTAAAATGTTCTAAAATAAAATCTTGTTTCATGTTGTAAGTGTCCGAACCTATTATTATTTTACTTATTGTAAAACCATTACATTATGTATATGTTCTAAAATATCTATTGATTTTTATTTGTTAGTCTTTTTTAGTTTTTTCATTTAGTTTTTTATCAATTTCTTAAATTTATGTATATGTTTTCATTTCCTATCTGCATATTATTTTAAAATTAATAAACACTTTTTCAAATATGTGAACGATTTTTAGATTTTTTTTTATTTTTAAAATTTGTGATTTTCTTTAAAATGCGTGAACATTTTCAAATTCATGAATATTTTTTCCCAATTCATAATTTTTTCGGGTTTAGCATATATTCTCAAATATTTTATTGAATTTACAAAATTTTCAAAATGTCTTCAATTTTTTTCTTTCATGATTGTTTTGGAAATATAAGGATTTTCTAAATCTATTAAAAATTATTAAACTGGTAGTTACTGGCCTTTTACTAGCTACTGATCCAGATGATTGAGGGAAGTGCTAGACCTTCCAAGCGACTGAGCGAAGTGTTAGTGGGTCGCTGCCGAGCTAGTGTGAGCATGAGTGCCATCTCTTTTTTCTTGTGCCTGGACATGCTGAAGAGGAGCTCTCATATGCCGCCTATGGTGAGCGACATGCCCACCTCGCCAGTGGCGGAGCCAGAAAAAATAGATCAAGGGGGCCGAGTGATTGTGAATCAGGTTGGGGAGGGCCAAACCATTGAAAGAGAGACATTTAGCAGCATCTAATGACTATTTTACACTATTCACCAGAAAATTATTAACAAATCTTGGATGTTAGGGAGGGGGGGGGGGGGGCAGGGCCCCTGCTGGCACCCCTGTCTCCGCCACTGCACCTCGCTACACCGATAAATTTTGTGCCAGGCCCACAAAGCACGACTAGCTCGGCTACACTTTCTTTTATATCGCCTATAGGATATGTGGTTGGTAGGCTTCCTTTTATTTATTTCAATTTTTCTAATATATATGTTTTTGGCAAATATTTTTATTTTACTTACTATGAAAACATTTCTTAATGTATAAAAAATATCTATTCAGATTTTTCGGTTTTCCTTTATTTTTCCTTTTCATTTTTAGAACTTTTTACGAGTTCGGTAGCTTTTTAAAATCCATGTACATTTTTCCAAATTCATGAACACTTTTTCAAACTCAAGAATATTTTTCAAACTCATGAATATAATTGTCAAATGCATGAACATTTTTAAATTTGGTGAACAATTTTCAAACTTGCCAACAAGATTATAGTTCAGGAACATCTTAAAATTTCATAAACGTTTTTATTTTGTGTTTTTTTTCAATATAAGAATTTTCTAAATCTATCAAAAATAAAACCCACTTTTTATTTAACTAGTAGCTGTTGGCTTTTTACTGGCTACGGAGCCAAGTGAGGTACTAGACCTTCCAAGCGACAGTGGGAAGCCTTACGGGGCCACAACCGAGCTAGTGAAGGCATGAGCGTCAGCTTCCGTTTCTGGCGACCGCACACAAGGAAGAGGAGCTCACATATTGCCTGTGGCGAGCGTCATACCTAGCAGTGGGCATTTGCGTAACCGAACCCGAACCGAACCAATATAACCAAATTTTTGGTTATTTCGATTTTTGTTCTAGGGTACGGGTTTTATTTTCTGTTAATTCGGTCTTTAGGTTAGGGTTCGGGTTTCAGACTTCAAAACCAGAATAAACCAAACAAATCGATGAAGCCACTCACCCACGAACTAGTCGCTCTCTCTCCTCACCCCACGTGACGCCCCCGGTCCCCACCACCTCTCTCTCTTCAAGCCACATCCCCAGCACCAGGCCACCACCTATCTCTCCCCGTCCCCCACAATTTTTGGATCGGAGCAAAGCTCCTATCCCCTCCACGCGCCATGGGCAATGCCGCAGCCTGCAGCGGAGGTGATCTCCTCCCCGACCTTAGTGCTCCTCTTTCCCCTACCCCTCGGATGAGACTCTGATACGTCTCCAACGTATCCATAATTTTTGATTGTTCCATGCTGTTATATTATCATTCTTAGATGTATTACAATAATTTCCTATTCATTTTATATCATTTTTGGGACTAACCAATTGACATAGTGCCTAGTGCCAATTGCTGTTTTTTGCTTGTTTTTTCCTTCATAGGAAATCCTTATCAAACAGAGTCCAAATGCCATGGAACTTTTTGGAGATTTTTTTGGGACCAGAAGACATCCAGGGAGTCAAGAGGCCACACAAGACAAGGCCTGTGGGGCCCACTAGAGACCAGGGCGTGCCCAAGGCACCTGGCGTGCCCTGGTACCTAGTGGAGCCCACGGGACTCTGTTCCGCCGACCTCCGACTCTATAAGTACCCAAATATTTCAGAAACCCTAGGGAAGTCGACGAAAAACTCTTTCAGCCGCCACAAGTTCCAGAGCCACAAGATCCAATCTAGAGCCATTTTTCGGCACTCCGCCAGAGGGGAACACGATCACGGAGGGTTTCATCATCTTCATTGGTGCTCCTCCGATGATCCGTGAGTAGTTCACCTCAGACCTACGGGTCCGTAGGCAGTAGCTAGATGTCTTCTTCTCTCCTTTTGTTCTTCAATACAATGTTCTCTCCGGAGATCTATTCGATGTAACTCTTTATTGGGATCCGATGAATTGTGAGTTTATGATCAGATCTATGAATTCATATCCATACTTGATTATTATAGGCTCATATTTCTTCTTCGATATTTTGGTTTTGTTTGGCCAACTTGATCAATTTATCTTGCAATGGGAAGAGGTGCTTTATAATGGGCTCGCTCTTGCAGTGCTCAATCCTAGTGACAGAACGGGACATGACACACATGTATCGTTACCATTAAGGATAAAAAGATGGGGTCTATTCCTACATGAATAGATCTTGTCTACATCATGTCATCGTTCATAAGGCAGTACTCCGTTTCACCATGAACTTAATACACTAGATGCATGCTGGATAGCGGGCCATGTGTGGAGTAATAGTAGTAGATGTAGGCAAGAGTCGGTCTACTAATCTTGTACGTGATGCCTATATACATGATCATTGTCTTGGATATCATCATAATTATTCGTTCTTTTATCAATTGCCCAACAGTAATTTGTTTACCCACTTTGTACTATTTCAAGAGAGAAGCCACCACTACTGCAGGATGCTGCTAACGCGAGACTACGATTAGAGACCCTTTGACGAAACTGTGTGCGATGCATTAATCACAAATGGTGATGTAAAAAACCGTTAAAAAGATGCAAAACGTTTGCGATGGTGGAGCCATCAAACACGGTTCCGATTGTAGTTGCGTGTGCGATGCAGAGCATACGGTTAATCCATTCGAACTGTTTGCGATGAGGCAGAACAACAGAAACGGGCAGCCATATCAATGTGTGTGCGATATACGGCACACAATTCGCTCCGATAAACTGTTTGCTATTAGGGAGTGCAATAGAAACGGTTAGCCAGATCAAGGTGTGTGTGTGTGTGATATACGGAATAAGGTTCACTCGGACGAACTGTTTTCGATTAGGGAACACAACAGAAACGGTTCAACTTAACAAGACGTGTGTGATATGCGGCATACAGTTCACATAGATGAACTGTTTGCGATGAAATAAAAGAACACAAATGAGTCGTGTAAACAAGATGTCTATGATACGCGGCAAACAGCCGACTCGGATGAACTGTTTGCGATGAGAAATTACAACACAGACGGTTAATACAGTTAGTTCGTGTGCGATTCTGTGTGTACAAAAAACTTTGAAAAATGCAAATTAGTTGCTTGCGGTGGCTAGGAGTATTGCACTATGCGATGATTAGTAAGCTACACATACATTTCCTTATATTAACACGTGTGTGAATTTGCAATATGGACAGTTAATATGCAAATGCCTTCTGGACATCAGGCACACGCTTAAACTCAATGAACCGTGTACGATACTAATACTTACCATGAAAATTTATGAACTTGGCTAACAACATTTGAGTAATATATATATATATATAATGGTTACACTATTCGACAAAAGGAGGATCTTCGTAACACGGTTTTGACAACCATATAGTCCATATCTACATACTTGACATAGTTAAAACTGTCACATTTTAAAAGGCTGAGGGCCAACAACCATATGGTCCATATCTACATACTTAACATAGTAACAACTAGCACATTTTAAGAGGCCGAGGGCCAACAACCACAACTATCCGCTGGAAGCAGCTTGATCATGGCGACTCGGCATCTCGTCAATGAAAAGGAAGAGACCTCCATGCCTTGGTAGAGCATGAGTAGAACAGTGTCTCCATTTTTCCAATATGGATGCATTGCCATGACAAGCGAGAACTTGTTAATTTGAATGGTTCCATTTCTGCGGGAAATGCAGTACCTTGCAATTACTTTGGCGTTATTAGCAGGCACAAGTGTAATTCGACCACGCCGGGAAATCGATCCAGGAACTGCTACAGTGGGCAATTTCTATTGAAATGTAGAATAAAACCAATTGTAACACATCGTTGAAGATATATATAGTTTATGAGCATCAACATTAATATAAGACTTTTTACCAGCGTTTTGTGCACAAAATTGGTCTTGTTCAATGTGTGCACCATAGGTGTAATTAATCCCATCCAAAATGCAGCGTTCATACGCTGTGCTATCTTTGTCAGATTATCAACAAAGTTTATGACATGCTTCAAGTCCTTCCAGTAAAATTTGGTATGCTTAGTAACATACAGATCGTTCACTATGCATCCAACATATCCTGCTTAAAAGATGGAAAGGTATTATTTATTCAGAACATGGCAGAAGAACATATAGTGCGCATAAATTGGTAAATAGAATTTGTTACTGCCTAGGAACAGAGTCAGAAAATGAAATCACAATTGGTTGCTTAAATAGTGATCAATTAGTCAGAACAAATACCCCGATTTTGCTAAGTAATATGACATCATGGAGAAAGTTGAAAGGACACTAACCTCGACCATACTTTGATCGGCTGATGACGTTGGGGAAGTAAACATCCATGTTAATTAGACCAGGCTATGGTGCATGCACTAGAATTTTATTGCCAGCTTTCAGTTCATAACACTTAGACATTTTTCTCCAAAGGTCCGCATCAAAATAGGAGTGACAATCTTTATCAAGTTTTATGCTAACCGTCATTGTAAATCCATGCTGCGTTGTCAATATGACATCCTGGGAGTCATCAACAAAGTAAAGCCCAAGATTTCCTTCTACTCCTGTTCTTGCAAAGCAAGGGATGTACTGCTTGAAATGAAAATTAAGATCGTAAAGTAGATATATTAAAATAACAGAGTAAGATGCAAATATGGGAGTAACTGATAGAACATATCAATATATAGATGAAAGCAAAGTAAAAAAATATATAATTTAAAATAGATAATGTAACAAAGATTTGTTGCAAATATGAGAGTAACTGAATGAACAATACATCATATATTTGCCTAATATAGGTGGGGGGATCGGCTTCAACATCTAGGCTGCACGTGGCACCGTACCTTTTATCCAAATGTAGAAATAGACGGTGTTCACAAATTTAGGCCATGCCGACTGTGGTCGGTTGAGATTGAACATACTGAGTGCTCCCTGAAGTCTTCCAGAATGGTGAGATACAACATCGTTTCCGACTGGCCGCGACCACACTTGCCCTATTTGTGCTCGCACTATGGAGACATGAATGAATGAATCCACAGCGATTTTCGCCGGTTGATTAACAGCGACGGACGGACTGCGATAAGAGATGAGTGAATATTTCGCTAAGTTGATTACCTTCTCCATGAAAAAATCCCCGGCCCAATCCCGCAGAAAACCCCAATCGACCAGAGTCTAGAATGTCGGTGCAGATAGGCGGCCGAAAGCTGTAGGGACGAAATCCCGTGCCGTTTGGAGCGCGACCGCCGCCCGCCAACAACGGCCGTTGAGCTTAGGGTGGCCATTGTGATAGAAGTTGATGAGGTGTAGAGTTGTGGAGGAGTCCGCGGCGAGTGGGTGGGGACGAAGTGGGCGAGGGTTTTCTTTTTTCCTTTTGCATGTGTGGATGAACACACACGGTTCGCAGAGGCGACGGAGATGAATCGTGTGCGATAGTAAATCACCGAGATTGAATGGGAATCCAAATTTCCTTTATCCTTTGTCCATGAGTTTTTTTCTACGATGAACATAAACCTTGCAAATCACCGTGTTCAAATTTGGCACTTTTTCGGGTTCATTTATAATATTTAGGGGATTATGTGCATTTTTAGGCATTAATGCACATAATTCAAATTCAAACAATCATCTTGAAAAGGTGCACGAGAACGGTCTGGAAAACCATGATCGTGCTATTTAGTAAATTCTCATGCCTTTTACAAGGAATGGGCAGATATTTCAAGGAAATGTGTTTACTGGGTACTATACAAAAATGAAATACATGCTTGAAAAACATGGCGCCTGGCGTGGTGCCATGGTATAGCCTCACCATGCCCTGGTAAAAAATTAAGAATGTTTGTCTTATGTCGTCATGCACGCCATTCATAAATCGAATCATCACCGAGGAAATTTAATGGTTTCGAGGGGGTAATCAGCAAGATTAAAGGGGTTAGGAATCCAAATTTCCTTCCTAGCTTGTCATTCAGTTTTTTCTACAATCAACATACCCCCTCGAATGCAACATGTTCAAATTTGGCATTTTTCCAGGCTCATTTACCATATTAGGGGATTATGTGCATTTTTTAGGCATTAATCCACATAATTCAAATTCGAACAGTCGGTGCACCAAAAGGTGCACAAGAACGGTCTGGAAAAACCATGCTCATGGTATTTAGTAAATTCTGAAGCCTTTTACAAGGAATGGGCAAGGATTTTAAGGGAATGCGTGGCAATAGTCAACCACAAACGCGTCATTTATTGAGTTATCAACTATAGAAAAATGAAATACGTGCTTGAAAAATATGATGCCTGGCATGGTGCGATGGTATGGCCTCACCGTGCCCTGGTTAAAAGCTGAGAAGGTTTGATTTATGTCATCATGCACGTCCTTCATAAATCAAACCATACACTAAGGATGACAGACGAGAATCCCTTCCTCTCTACTGTAGAGCACAAATGCTACATTCGGAGCCGAAAGTGGCGGCTATGATTTATATATCGAAAATGCTACACCTAGGTAAAGCTACGTAACCAACCTATGTAATCTTCCTATTTGAACTCTCCACCCCCCTTGATTTCAACTGGGTGGGGCCCCCTCCCCTAATCTGTCCAAAGAATAAATGCCACCTGGCGATTACGTTAATCACGTAAAATTGAGTACGTAGATGTAGCATTGCTCTTTATATATAAGGGGGCGTTCTCTCAAAATCAGGGGTAGAGCAAGTATATAGTGATTGGGTTCAGATGAACCCAACAAACTTTGGCAAATCCCTCTATACTTACCGCTTATGTACTGATTATTACTAATAACTCTAGGTTTACCATATAGTGAAACAAATAGACCAAATCATGAAAATTTCTAAATGATGTTAGTGAAGGAACTTCTAGTCTTTATTTTGGAACCAAGCCGCTTTGCTGACAATACAACATAACATACAAGGTGCCCACAAAATCACTAGAGCAAGAGCCGAAAGAGTTCTGTGTACACGCACACCACAACCCAGCAAGATTTTAGCTAATGGAAAGGTCAATGAGGGGCTCCCCTACTGTCGTTGGCCCTCGAAAAAAACCCCGGTAAGATTAGTCCAAACAAAGGCACATGACTTCATTTCAGTTAGTTCGAGTGGGCCGAGCCTGCATTTTTGACAAAGGATGGATTTTATTTGCTCAAAGAGGAGCATCAAGAGGATACAAACCCAAAGAGAACACACTCGACCTCTCTACAACTAGGATGCACACAGCCAACACCAACACACAAAAAACATGCAAGATAGCAAAGTCATATAAAACCAATGCTATGTGTAGGCGAGTAAAAGAAAAACCCAAAGTGATTAGATCCACGATCGGCAAACTACAAAAGAGAACCTATCAGCACCAACCATCTCATGACACCACACAGACCACGAGGTTCTTCAATAGCAATGCTTCCAAGAAGGGAGCGACACTCAAGTGTTGCCGTCACCGGATCCAACCACCAAGGCTCAAATCTAGGTTTTCACCTGGAAAAAATAATTGAAGCATATCCGAGCAATGCCGTCAACAAGGTAATGAGTGGGCCGAGCCTGTTAACTGCTCATTTTTATTGCTTGGATGCATCACCAGAGCTAAATCTTGCTTATTACCAAACCAATGGTAGGGTCACCTATAGAGCTGGAAGTTGTGGGACAACCCATTTAGCTCATTTGTGTGAACCTTCTATGCCACTTTGCATGGTTTGAGCAAGGTTTTGTGTCAGGCTTTTTTCTGTGCGGTATCTTAGCCGGTTTTCTGTTTTTTCTTTTTTCTTTTATTTTCTTTGTTCTTCTTTTGGTTTTATTTTTCTGGTTTTCTTTCCTTTTCCTTCTCTTATTTTCTTGTCATATATCATAGCTAACTTTTGTATTTTTTGATGGGTAACTCTAGGCTAAGTGGGTGTACACTTTGCTAAAGTGGATTGGTATTTACTACAACACAGGTTATTCCTAGCACTTACAAGCGAGTTGTGTTGCTTGACCGGTGTGGTAAAGGAATGCATAGAGGATCAAATAACTACGTTTATCTATCGAGGAAAGTGGTTTCAGTGGAACCACAAGGGACATTGAGAGTGGCCATAGAATCCTATGGCAAGTCTGGTCGCTGTATTGCTCGAAAGGTTCACATCGGCTTTCCTATTGAACACCACCAAACAAGAACGCGTTTTTGTTCATTTGGGGACGCCACAGTGGAGATTGTCATAGCTTCGTCCTTTCTTGTTAGTGAAAAGGTGTACGTTTTGCTCTATTGATTGCCCAGCCATATATAGTAAGAAGGATATATATGTAAGATGTGAAACTAATTTTTTTGTAACATCATCAGGTCTAGTCTAGCTTATCTTAGTCATATAACTAGCTATCGTACTAACAAGAACTTGTATGTTGTGACTCATTGTGGTTTGTTAAATTCTGAGTTGGATTGTAACTCTATCTTTTGATCTGATTGTTTTACTTCCTTTTGACTATCATTTAAGTTGTTATATATGTCGTGTATTTTGCCAAGGGTGTGCAAGTCTCTTTTGTATCCCTATGCATGTTTGTACACTACTTGGTCCAGATAGACAAAGACATAGCAGAAACACGGCCATCTTTGCTTAGGCTGGAAACTATAACTTTTATTTACTTCTATGGCCTTCAGAGATCTAAGCTGATATTGAAGGAAACAAAAAACGTAACCCAATGGGACAACCATGCCCTCTAGAAACCTCTATCGCCTTCAGAGAACTAAGCCATGATATTTAAGAAAACTAAAGTAGATACAAAATTCATACATATAATTGTAATTCATCTAAATGAAATAAACTTATCTACAGAGACATCCAACTTTCTCCCTTTTCCGATATATAAAAACACTAAAGGCTTAGGCAATGATTTTGAAGTGACATTATCTGAAAAATAAATAATAATAATAATACTATGTGTTTGGGTTTATAATCCCTCAAAAAATAGATTTTGCTGAATGCAATAGAAAATTGAACCAGTAAGACTATTCATGGAAAAGGAGTTTTAACAATGAATGGTAAAAATGTTTAGTATAAAATGGCCGAACATTATTTTAACTAGTATACAAAGCCCATCCAACTTTCTCCCTTTTCCGATATATAAAAACACTAAAGGCTTAGGCAATGATTTTGAAGTGACATTATCTGAAAAATAAATAAATAATAATAATACTATGTGTTTGGGTTTATAATCCCTCAAAAAACAGTTTTTGCTGAATGTAATAGAAAATTGAACCAGTAAGACTATTCATGGAAAAGGAGTTTTAATAATGAAAGGTAAAAATGTTTAGTATAAAATGGCCGAATATTATTTTAACTAGTATACAAAGGCCATACATATAATTTTAATTCATGTAAGTGGAATAAATTAATCTACAAAGTAATGCAACTTTCTTCCTTTTCCGCTATATAAAATACAATGAAGGCTTAGCCAGTGATTTTGGAGATGCATTATCTAAAAAATAAATGAATAATTACCGTAATTTTTGTACAATGTATAATTAATATTTAGTGATCCCATAATTTTATTATATGTGTATTTCATCATATGAATGATAAAATTACATATTTTTTTGTACAAGCAGAGAAAAGTATATTACTATGTGTTTAGTTATTGTTAACCCTAAAAAGTTTGTTTTGCGAATAGAAAAAAAATATGTTTTTGGTCCTTCAAGTTTACCAAAAGTCTTCATTTAAACCCTAAGCCTTTTCCTCACAATATATTTGGCCCCTTAAGTCTCAGAACAGAATACGTGTCGTGCAAACCAGAGATAGTGAATAAATAGCAAATAATTTAAAAACTTGCACAGATTGCATAAAGCTTACAGTGTGCAAGAACAATGCAATAATGTAACTGCTCTTCATAGAATAGTATGATTGTAAAACTTTCATGTACATGTCCAGTGTTCGAACAACAGTTAGCAGTTGACCATCCCTTGACATGTTAAAGATTAACTGCATCTCATGTCGGAGATGTTACCTCTCTCTCTCTCTCTCTCTCTCTGACACACACACACACACAAACACACACACACACAAAGAGAAAAAGACTAAAACAAAGGAAAAGATGGACTCGAACAGAAACAAAACAACATGCAACTAAGAAATAGAAAAATAATACATTTATTAGCCTTTGTATCTCACTGTGTGACAACATGTCAGGTATTCAATTTGTATTATATACATATATATTGTTGGTTCATGTCAGGTATTCAATTTTTTATGTTGTACTTGACGATGATACAGTTAAGTTATATACATATTATTATTCATGTCGGTATTAAAAAAAATTATGTTGTATTGATTTCGTTACCCTTTGTCATGGCAGGTGTTGAAAGATGGTGGGCGCGGGTCCGGACCGCTCCGAGGCTCCTTCTTCGTCGGCGCGTGGTGGGAGGGGTACTTCAATTCCACTCGTACCTCTCCAGAGAGCATTGTTAGATAGTTTGGGACACCGGCGGGCGCTTCTTCGTCAGCGCCGTTGCCCACCGGGAGGGGAGGTCGGGGAGGGAAGAAGGGATGAGGTAGATCAGGACGTGGTCGCGGGAGAGGTAGGAAGGCTCCTACGCCTTCCTCGCCGCCACCCCTAGCTGATTCACCTGAGCACATGACTCCTAGGGTGGACCCGTCTGAGGAGGAGGCTACGCAGACTCTAGTCCATGAGCCTCAGGTAGACGGGCCTTCGGCCCACTAGACTTTGGCCCACGAGTCTCCGGACCAGGCTATGTCCCAGGAGATGTCTGGATGGGGTACCTGGCCGAATCCGCCTGAGGGGCCGAGTGGCCATGCTAATGGTGGCGGGATCAGATTTTTTATAGCGAGGGCAAGGTGGTTGAGGAGGCAACCGTCTACCAGTGTGGTAGTACACAGCTCCCACCTGTGCCGACGACCCACGAGTAGAGGTGGTTGATTTGGCCTCTCTGGGAGAGGTAAGTGCATTTACTCTTTTTGTACCTTTTGCCTTCACGTTTCTTCAAATATCTAATGCGTTGGCCTTGTCATACTACAGGGGTTGGGACCACGCTACGGATGTCCGCAGGCCCAACACCGTCCTTGGTGTGATTTGCCGGCAAAACTTCCCGGGGTTTGTCATGTTGCCCGGTGAGGGTCAGCTTCCACAACTAGGACTGAGCTGGGAGCACTACTTGGCTCCCTCGACCCCGCCGAAGGAGATGATCGACGGTGTCTTGTGCCACACGAGGGCAGACATGGTGATCAGAAAGTTTTGGGTAATTTCTCCTTTACACAATTAAAAATCTTCAAATAGCTAGTTATTGTACTAATCAATGCTGTCTTGTTTATTGCAGACCTTCTACAGGTGTGAGGAGGGATACGAGGAGGCCGCGACACAGGTTATCGATACCGAGTGCAAGCGCCTACTACAAAACTTACGACACGAGGCTCAATTGCAGGCTGTTCGAGACTACTACGCCTCGCGTGGTATTAAGAAGACCAAGCTGGCATGCCGCAGAAAGTTTCTGAAGAAGGAGCAGTACATGACAGTAATTACCTATTCTTAAAGCCTTGTACTTAGTTTCCTCGATTTGATTCGTAGGCGTAGAACTCAAGTTTATCTTTACTAACTTAGGTGCCCCCGAGATTGTGTGCGGATCAGATGGATTGTTGGGAGGTGTTGGTAGATGAGTGGTGCTTAGACCAATGGCTAGCCCTCCACACAAGAATGCTAAGGACCGGCGTGCCCAAATGGAAGGTGTGCCACACCATCAAGGCAGTGCCAACTTATAGCAGTTTGGGCGGAACTGGGTATGTGGTTTGCTTTCTGATACGTCTCCAATGTATCTTTAATTTATGAGGTTTTTATGCTGTTATATTATCATTTTTGGATATTTTACAATCATTTTCTAGCAACTTTATATCATTTTTTGGGGCTAACCTATTGATCCAGTGCCCAGTGCCAGTTGCTGTTTTTTGCTTGTTTTTTACATCACAGGAAATCAATATCAAACGGAGTCCAAACACCACGAAATCAATAGTAAACGGAGTCCAAACCCCTAGGTGCGTCCAGGTTGGTTGTGCCCACCTCGGTTGCCTCCCGCACCGCCTCTTTACCCTATAAATTCACAAATATTCCAAAAACCCTCGGGGTTAACCTAGATCAGAAGTTCCGCCACCGCAAGGCTCTGTAGCCACCGAAAACCAATCTAGACCCCATTCCGGCACTCTGCCGGAGGGGGGAATCATCTCCGGTATCTTCATCATCCCGGCGGCCACCACGATGAGGAGGGAGTAGTCCACCCTCGGGGCTAAGGGTTTGTACCAGTAGCTATGTGTTTAATCTCTCTCTCTCTCTCTCTCTCTCTCTCTCTCTCTCTCTCTCTCTCTCTCTCTCGTGTTCTTGAGATGACACAATCTTGATGTATCGCGGGCTTTGTTAATATAGTCAGATCATATGGTGTTTTCCCCTCTCTATCTTGTTGTGATGAATTGAGTTTTTCCCTTTGAGATTTCGTTATTATCGGATTGAATACTTTTATGGATTTGAGAGCACTTGATATATGTCTTGCAAATGAATACACGTGGTGACAATGGGGTATTATTTTGATTCACTTGATATTTGTTTTGGCATTCAACTCGCAGATTCCCGAGGTGACATTGGGGTAATATACGCATAGGGTTTGATGCACGTTCTTGTCTTTGTTTCTCCAGTAGAAATCTTGGGGCACTCTTTGAAGTTCTTTGTGTCGGATTGAGTATTATGAATCTGAAATTATTTGGTGTTATTTTAGTACAAACTCTTGGATAGATCGATCGGAAAGAATAGCTTCGATGTGGTTTCGTACCCTACAAACGATTTCTTCTTATGTTCTCCGCTAGATAGGAACTTTGGAGTGATTCTTCATCGCACTTTGAGGGGTCTTATATGATCCAATTATATTAGCACTGTTGAGAGATTGCACTAGCGAAAGTACGGATCCTAGGCCTCATTTTCAAGCATTGCAATACCGTTTTTGTGCCAGTTTACTATTTGCTAACTTACTGTTTTTATTTATTTAGATTATAAAAATATATTTCTACCATCCATATTACACTTTTATCACCATCTCTTCGCCGAACTAGTGCACCTATACAAATTGCCATTGTATTGGGTGTGTTGGGGGCACAAGAGATTTCTTTTATTTGATCGCAGGGTTGTTTGAGAGAGACCATCTTCATCCTACGCCTCCCACGGATTGATAAACCTTAGGTCATCCACTTGAGGGAAAATTGCTACTTTCCTACAAAACTCTGCGCTTGGAGGCCCAACATGTGTCTACAAGAATAAAATTGCATAGTAGACATCAAGCTCTTTTCTGGCGCCGTTGCCGGGGAGGCTAGATAATCGGCACTCACATCCCGTCAAACGAAGCTCTTTTCTGGGGCCGTTGCCGGGGAGGTGAGTGCATGAAGGTATATCTTTAGATCTTGCAATTGAATCTTTTAGTTTCTTGTTTTTATCACTAGTTTGGTTTATAAAAAGAAACTACAAAAAATGGAATTAAGGTTGCATGATGTATTCATCTTTATAATGTCTTTCGTGAAAATGATGGAAAGGAAAATTGTGCTCAATTGATAGAAGAAGAATTCTATAAAATGTTTGACAAAAAATCTTTGAATGATGAGCATGATTTCAATGTTGTTGGTATGAATTCTTTGAATATCCATGATGCTAACGATATGCAAAGCCATAAGCTTGGGGATGCTATGTTTGATGAAGATGATATTTTTATTCCCCCATGATTTGATGTGCAAATTTGTTATAATGATTGCATTCCTCCTATTTATGATGATTATAATGATGAAAGTGGATTTGGAGAGGTCATGACTTTATTTAGTGATGAATCCACCATTTTGGATGATGCTTCAATTGACTATGATAACAAAGTTGCTATCTATGATGATTATGGTGATGACATGTATGCTATTTTGAATAATGATAACCATGAAACTTGTCATCATGATCTTAATTTTCAATCCCATGATAGTTATTTTGTTGAGTTTGTTCCCACTACTATTGATGAGAAGAAATTTGCTTATGTGGAGAGTAATAAGTTTTCTATGATTTTGTGTCATGAAAAGAATGCTTTATGTGATGGTTATATTGTTGAATTTATTCATGATGCTACTAAATATTATTATGAGGGAGGAACTTATGCTTGTAGGAATTGTAATAATATCAAGTTTCCTCTCTATGTGTTGAAAGTTTTGAACTTATGCTTGTTTTGCCTTCCTATACTAGTTGATTCTTGTTCCTAAGTTGTTTGCTTACAAAATCCCTATGCATAGGAAGTGGGTTAGACTTAAATTTGCTAGTCATATACTCCATGATGCTCTATTTGTGTTTCAATCCGTATCTTTTATGCGAGCATCATTGAACTCATCATGTCTAGCTAAAAAGGCATTAAAGAAAAGCGCTTGTTGGGAGACAACCCAACACTTTTACCTACTGTTTTTGTGTGTTCACATGATTATGCTACTGTAGTAATCATGTTTTATAGCTTTTGTTTCAATAAACTACCAGGTAAAGCCTTTGGGATAGTGTGGATGATAGTTGACTTGATTCTGTCCAAAAACAGAAACTTTTGCGCTAAGTCCAGGAATTTTGAAAATTCACTGGAACATGCTTTTGACCTGAAGTTTTTTACATGTGATAGATATGCAAATTACCCAGGTTTTCCTATTTTTGCAGAATTTTTGGAGTAGCATAAGTATGGTAGTTATCCAGATCATTACAGACTGTTGTGTTTTTGACATATTCTGTTTTCAATGCACGGCCATTTTTTAAAGTTCCGAACATTTTTTAAAAGCAAGAACATTTTTCAAAAATTAAGAACACTTTGTATTCATGAATTGTTTCTAGCACAGTTTGCTTTTGCCAATTAGATGAGAAATCATCTTAAAACACATGAATGTATGAATTTCTAACACACAACCACAACTCAATGATTGCCAAAATATAATGAGGAAAAAACAGTAACTCATCAGCTACCAAAAATGTCTCAAGCAAGTCTAATTGTTCATTCTACAACGGAGACTTAATTGCTTTCAGGGCTGCGTAGAGGATGAAAGGCTCCAGCGGTTCAACCATGCTACTAAGGGCCTCTTCAATGCCAACCTCCAAGCACGACAATGCATTTGTCCGTGTACAGGGGAGACCGGTCCGTGGACACGGAGGCGGCCATCCAAAAATCTCCACATATGTCCGGTTACATGTTGGAAGAATTCTAACGAAATTGAACAAGTTTGATGCATATTTAAATGCACTGGATGATATTCATTTATGCTTGGATGATTTTTACATAAAACCGAATGCCTTTCATCGTCGGTCGCGTCCTCGATTGGGACGTCCATAGCACTGGCCTCTGTCTACCAGCCGACAACAATGGCGGCAATCTCCAGTTTCTACTCAGATGATAGGCTATCCTAGATGGCTTTGGAAGCAGTGCTCGTGTCGGGGTGGGACGGTGGCGGCTGCTGGTTGTGGTGGCGCGGGTTGCGGGCGCCGCTGGTTGCCATGGCCGTTGGCTGGTGGGGGTGGGGGCGCAACAATGGTGGTCGACTTCGTCCTCCTTTGCTCGACGGCTAGGAGCGTTGGCTGGTGGCGGCCTGTGGTGAAGTGTTGGCGGCTCAATGCATGTAGCGTTGTTGGTCGGCTGCGGGCAGCAGCGGTAATTCGAGGAGGAAGGAGAAGACTATGTGCCAGAGGGTAATCCTTGTCTAGCTTGCACCAGGCCGATGGCAGCGGCAGCCATGGACCTCGTTACATGCTTCCTTTAGGCAGCATCGCGGCTACTCTCCTTCTTCGGTTTTATCCGGGTGTGCCATTATCTTTTTGGACCGTCAGTTGTGGCGCTCCGGTGTCATACCCTCCCCGAAGGCATTTTCTAGGAGTCCACGGTTGGTCGGGCGCAACATCGTCTCTTCGTGACGTCTTTGTCTTGTTGCGAGCTTGGAGTGGGTTGTGGTGGTGTCATTGTTCTTTTGCATTGTTGTATCCTTCCTCGGGTGTGTGTGGTATGGTGTCAAGTTGTATGCATTGAGTTGTATGATCGTTGCTTTATTTATAAAGCAGGGCATGTGCCTTTTTTAGGTAAAAAACAACTCAAGTTCACGGCAACATGCACAAATATTCACACGCAAATTCGCAACACAACCACTCAAATGGTTGCGGATGCCTAGTGTAGGAGAGCAAGAAGGGTGGAGTAACGGGGAAGAGGTCAGCGCGGTCCTTGCTGAGGAGGATATGCCAACCGGAGTTGGACAGCTATGGCCCTGGCGCGAGCAAGGCACGATGATGGGAATTGGCAAAAGTGGGATAACGGCTAGCGAAAGGAGGGTGTTGCCGGAGCGCCATTTTTGATGGGCTAGAGGTGGCGGAGTCTAGCTTTGGCAGTGCGGAGGTGGCCGAGGGTACAAGTCAAAGGCCAAAGGTAGCCAGTTGGGGTCTGGTCGAATCAACCAATGGACATTGTTTATAAGAGCGTCCAACTTTGGACGTTGTCGGTATTGGCGTCCAGCCCTAGATGTTGTTATTTCTAGCGTCTTTCCTACTTTTCAAATTTCTCATTAATGTTTTATTAGTTTCCGAATTCTGGAATATTAATTATCAATAATAAAAAATTCGGCTTGCTTGGCCGGTCCATCTAGCAACGTTCTTTTTTTTTGCGGGAAAAACTTCCAATCTATTCATCTTCAATCATGGTAATACAACGAATACTAAAAATAATAAAAATTACATCCAGATCCGTAGACCACCTAGCGACGACTACAAGCACTGAAGTGAGCCGAAGGCGCGCCGCTGCCATCGCCCCTACCTCATCGGAGCCGGGCAAACCTTGTTGTAGTAGACAGTCGGGAAGTCGTCGTGCTAAGGCCCCATAGAACCAACGCACCAGAACAGCAACCGTCGCAGATGAAGAGTGTAGATTAAAAGGATCCAACCTAAAGACACACGAACGAAGATGAACGACGAACAGATCCAAGCAAATCCACCAAGGACAGATCAGCCGGAGACACAACTCCACACGCCCACCGATGATGCTGGACGCATCACCGGAACGGGGGCTAGGTGGAGAGACCTTTATTCCATCTTCAGGGAGCCGCCGCCGTCTCGCCTTCCTGAGCGGGACGCAAACCCTAACAAAGATCGAAAAAAGATCTAAAAACGGAACCCTCCCACCGGCAAGGGGCGAGATCCACTCCGCCTCCATGGCCCTAAGGCCACCGGAGACGGGACAGACCGGCGCCGGCGCCGGCGGGAGGCAGAGTACCCTAGCTTTTTGGAGGGGCGGCTGGCTAGGTCAAAGGAGCGCGTATATTCATCTAGCAACGTTCAGGTATAGTTGGTCCCATGGAATATTATTTCACTCGATCGTGTGGTCACTAGAAAGATAAAATTGCTTTAGTGTAACATAAATTAGTTTAAAATGCCGCAGTTAGTTCTTGTGGAGGCAGTGTTTTTGTTCGTTTGCTTGGTGAGTTGTGATGGGTGCTAGATCTCAGGTTCATGATGTGATTGAGCACATCCGTGACGGCCGCGTGGTCTCGGATGAGCGGGTCCTTTGACAATGCTGGCAAAAATATCATTTTTTGTAACATGGTTTCGACCCAGCAGGTCCTTCAACGATGTTGGCACCACACTGGTGTTAGCGGTACGGTCTGCGTTGATCTTTAGCAGGTACATCGACCAGCGACCGGCAACCGTGTCATCAACTCGGTGACATCTTTCATCGTAAAGAAAGATCTCGCTCACACCTTTGTTTTTGGCCCTAATGGAATTTGTTGGGCCTAGAGAATGGTTCCCATGCAGATGCAGGGACCAAATCAAACATGCGTTTTGTTCTTAGAAATAATAGTCAAACATGCTCTTTCAAAAACAGTCTTGTATAGTATCTTGATAGTACAAAAAGGCATGAATACAACGCCACACGTCCTAGGACACCACTGCCAAGTCCGAGATGGATGAGGGTCTTTACTCAGAACCCTGACACGGAACCATAACAACGTCCTCAAGAGGAGAAGATGCTCACAGACACCGCAGCTGTTGGCACCAAGGCGCAGAGCTTTCGCTCAGTAGCTCGCCCATGTCACCACAAGGCACCCAGGATAGCCATGATGTGCATCACCCTTCAGCTTTGAATTTGGGCCTCCCTATTGTCCACGACAGAGTGCTAACCCGAGCCACCCGCCACTGCACCCCTCACCACCCACACGGATGAGAGGCCAAGCCAGCACTGGCACCATGATGTCTGCCGGAGAGCGAACCATGCAGGCCATAGGGCCGCTGCCCCGACATCCATGCCCTGCGACACCGCGTACCATCCACGTTACATCACACCAACCCCGGCTGGAAGAGTAGACAGCAATCCTTCCACTTCTAGCCCAGTATCAGTGTGCGGGTCTGGGTCTGTACCTCAATGGTAGGAGGCGCGGACGCCTATGTCCCCATCTAGTTCTAATGGACCATAGGGGACATGCCATCAAGACCACCGCCGGCCGCCGCTTAAAGCCCTCTGGCCTAGACAAGGCGAGTTCGAGCGACACCAACTCTGAGGCCATTGCACCAACCCTTAGGACATCGAAGCAATATGAGGACCGCCACCACCGGACCAGACCCGACCTCACCTACCCGAAGCACCAGCCCCGATCTGCCTTGGGCCTAGATTTGGGCCGCCCAAGCATAGACCCTAGATCTGAGCCTCCACCATCGCAGATGCGACCGGCACCACCAGCACCTGCCCAGCCCCACATACTGTCGGTTTGGAACTAGGAGAAAGGAGGTCATCATCCGCCACCCCTCTCCGCTGAGGCCCTGACCAGTAGACTGAGCGAGCAATAAGGCACCACCATTGCAGGGACGCGGAACAACAGCTTCTGGCCCATGCCGGTTGCTATCCAGATCCGACCCTGGCAGCCAGGTGCGCTCCACCCTCCACGCAGCCCAACATGCCCCAGCCATGCCTGCGCTTAAACTCCACCTGACAAGTCGACGCGCCGTGTCACCCTACAGTTTCTTGGTATTTATTATCAAACTAACAAAATGCGACTAGGCAACTGTAAGAGACTCGATGAACAAATAAGGTATCGTGAAACAACGGAAGAACAACGGGGTTCAAGTAGCCGCCTCCTCTAAAAAATTAGGGTTCATCCGCCTCCCGCTGGCGCCGCCAGCGGTCCGCATCATCTCCGGTGGCCTTAGGGCCATGAGGGCGCGGTGGATCTCGGCATGCACTTGCCGGCGGGAGGGCTTCGTTTATAGATGTGTTTCTGAGTTTTGTCAGGGTCTGTGTCCTGCTCAGGAAGGCGAGACGGCCACGGCTCCTTGAAGATGGAATAAGGTTCTCCCCGCCTAGCCCCCGTTCTAGTGGTGCATCTAGCATTTTCGGTGGGCGTGTGGAGGTGTGTCTCGGGCGGGTATGCCTTTGGTGGATTCGTTTGGATCTGTTTGTCGTTCGTCTACGCTCGTGTGTCTTCAGGTTGGATTCTTCCGATCTACATTATTCTTGATATGCGACGGTAGCTGTTCTGGTGCGCCGGTCCTATGAGGCCTTAGCACAATGACTTCTCGACTGTCTACTACTACAAGTGTTTCCTGGCTTGGGTGAGGGGAGGGTGATGACGGTAGTGCCTCTTCAGCTCGCTTAAGTGCTTATAGTCATCGCTAGGTGGTCTATGAATTTGGATGTAATTATATTATTTCCGATGTTCTCTGTACTGCCATGATTGAAGATCGAATATTTTTCATCATAGATAAAAAACAAATAAGGTATCGTGTCCACATACGTGGCAATGTAGAGTAGCCCAACAACATACAACCACATATAGGCTCAGCTCTGTGGCCGGCATTGACGTTAGTGGTTGATTATTAGTGGCCCACCAACAGGACTGATACTCCTACCATACCCTACCCCGCTTCCTTGCCTGCCGTGAGAATCATTGATCGATCTTATCTAGCAAGACTATTTCAGTTTTTTTAGGCTAAAACTACAAGATTTTGCAATGCTTTTTTTGTTTGTCAGAGTTACAAGTGTTTACTTTATGCACGAACAGTCCTTCTACACAACACAAAGTTGCAGAGTATTATATATTTCTGTAGCAACAAGTTAGTCTCATAGTTTACGTTTCTTTGCAAGGATATCCCAATACGCCTTCATCGCGCATTCACTAATTTATCAGTGGAACGTGGTTGATCGGCCCATTTTGCCTATTTATGAGAGCAGATCTGGTCACATGGTCCTGCGTAGTAAGAGAAAAGTATGTTTTTGGTCTCTCAAGTTCTCAAAAAGTATAGACTTGGTCCCTCAAGATTTTTGGTATACATTTGGTCCTTTAAGTCTCAAAACCGGATAAGTTTGGTCCTAAACCAGATTTTGAGCACATTGACCAGGTTTGACCGCCAAAAAACCGCCCGATGAATAGTAATTTTGGAAAAAAAAACTTCAAAAAAATCTATTTTTTTTTGGGATCCAGTATGCTTACATGCGCAAGGTGTGACCAACTTTTCGTGCTCTTTCGACACTCAAGGATTATTTTTTTATTTTTCTGAATTTACTATTCATCAGACAGATATTTTTGTTTTTTTGCCACGAGCTCCTCGAGTGCCAAAAGGGCACGAAATTTTGTTCGCATCTTGCGCATGTAAGCATATTCGAGCCTAAAAAATTTCAGATTGTTTTGAAGGTTTTTTTAATATTTTTTTCGAATTTACTGTTCATCGGCGGTTTTGTGGCGGTCAAAACCGGTGAACGTGCTCAAAATCTGGTTTAGGACCAAACTTATCCGGTTTTGAAACTTGAGGGACCAAATGTATACCAAAAAATCTTGAGGGACGAAGTCTATACTTTGTGGAAACTTGAGGGACCAAAAACATACTTTTCTCGCGTAGTAATGAAGAAGATAAGGGAAATTTGTGGCGTGCCATGCAGCAGAATTCAAACGATGAGCAATGAGTGAGTACAATGGCGTTGCACGCACCTTTCTCCAGGCACACCACAGATTTTCCACACACACGATTGTTCTAGTATAAAGGCACACCACGACTTTCTCCACACAAGGCCTATAAATGGCGGAACTTGGGCGCCATAATCTATCAGGCACCACCGAAGATCGATCATGAAGCCATACATGTCCAAGCTATCCTGGCCATGGTTCTGGCGGCAGCACTCGCCACAGCCGTGAACGCCCAGCAGTGCGGCTCCCAGGCTGGTGGTGCGAGGTCCACAAACTGTCTCTGCTGCAGCCAATTCGGGTACTGTGGCAGCGGCAGCGCGTACTGCGGTGCCGGCTGCCAGAGCCAGTGCAGCGGCTGCGGCCCCACCCCTCCCGGCCCCAGCCCCGGCGGGGGCGTGTCGTCCATCGTCTCCAGGGACCTCTTCGACCGGCTCCTCCTCCACCGCAACGACTGCCAAGAGGCCCGCGGGTTCTAGACGTACGACGCCTTCCTCGCCGCCGCCGCCGCGTTCCCGTCATTCGGCACCACGGGGAGCATGGAGACGCGGAAGCGGGAGGTGGCAGCCTTCCTCGGGCAAACTTCCCACGAGACCACCGGCGGGTGGCCCGCAGCGCCCGACGGACCGTACGCGTGGGGCTACTGCTTCAAACAGGAGCAGGGCTCACCGGGAAGCTACTGCGAGCCAAAGCCGGAGTGGCCGTGCGCGTCCCGCAAGAAATACTACGGGCGCGGCCCCATCCAGCTCTCATGGAACTACAACTATGGCCCGGCCGGGCGTGCCATCGGAGTGGACCTGCTCAACAACCCGGACCTGGTGGCCACCGACGCCACGGTGTCGTTTAAGACGGCGTTGTGGTTTTGGATGACGGCTCAGGCGAACAAGCCGTCGTCCCATGCCGTGATCACAGGCCAATGGACCCCATCGGGCATGGACAACGCTGCTGGTCGGGTGCCTGGGTACGGCGTCATCACCAACATCATCAACGGCGGGCTCGAGTGCGGTAGGGGGCAGGATGACCGTGTTGCTAACCGGATCGGGTTCTACAAGCGCTACTGCGATGTCCTCGGCGTAGGCTATGGTAATGATGGAGCTAGCTTCAACTAAGTGGAGTACCTGTTCCTTTGGTTTTCTTTTTCTTTAATCTACTAGTCAACACTGTACACTCTGTAGAGTTTTCTCGTACTAGTTTCTAGAGTTCTCTGTAACCTTATTTTGTAAGTCCCACTAGTGACTAGAGGGAGAACAGAGTACGAGATGAACTACTTTCCCCTTGTAATGGAAAAGACCAGAGAGTCAGCTCGTAGCAACCCAGCCAGCTTTCCCTGAGATTTGCTCGTTTGCCTCTTTGTCTTCTGATCTACAAGCCGATTCTACTCATCCCCCTGCATCAGTTGGTATTCAGAGCCCAGGTTCGAGTCCATGGCGGGTGGTGGTCGGAGAAATCGGAGCCGAGCCGGGCGGCCGCCGGCGGCTCGGGTTGATGCCGCAGATCTGGACGAGGAGTCCGGAGACGGGGCTATTCCCAGGCACCGGAACCTGCAGGACATCGATGCCAATTTGGTGGATCAGAACCAAGAGTTGAGACGGCAAGTTCAGGCCCTAGCGCAGCAAATGGCGGCCGTGCAGACGCAGATGGCTCAGATTGCTGTTGCTGCGCAACGGAGGGATATGCCAGAAGACCAGGGCAGTGAGTATGATTCGTCTGGCAGCGACGGCTCTCCCGCAAGCTCCCTGAGGCGTCCTGAAGTTAACCCCTTTCATGCCAGACAGCGACACGGACGGAATCGTGCTACTGCTGAGCGCGAGCACCGCAGGCGGCGCTGCTTTGGAGTTAAGTTGCCGGAGTTCTCGGGAGGGCTCTCTCCTGAGGATTTTATTGATTGGATAGATGAAGTTGAGCGTGTCTTTGAATATGCGGAGGTGCCAGAGGAGGAGCGTGTTCCTGCAGTTGCAATGCGACTGAAAGGGCGTGCATCTGTTTGGTGGAAAAATCTAGAGCAGAATCGTAGAGTTCGGGGCAAGCGAAAGATTGATTCCTGGGTTGCCATGAAGGAGAAGATGCAGAGAGAGTTTCTTCCATTTAATTATGAAGAATCATTATTCAGGCAACTCCAAAATCTACGACAAGGCACAAAAAGTGTGGACGAGTATACAAATGAATTCTATCAACTAGTATCACGCAACAATTTGAGTGATTCCAAGAGTCAACTGGTGGCAAGGTATGTTGGTGGTTTACGTCAATCAATCCAAGATGTGTTGTCCTTGCATATGAATTTTACAGTGTCAGAGGCATACCAGCGAGCCATCGCTGTGGAAAAACAGCAACAACGACCAGTTCCGACCACGGTCTAATAATTCTGCACCAACAAGGGCGGCGAGCAGCAGCGACCCAGGGCCAACAAGATCTGCCCCATTGCCTAAACGTGTCGGGGATAAGTCCAAGTCAGCAACAGCAAGAGGTACTTGTTTTAAATGTGGTTCTTCAGAACATTTACAAAGAGATTGCCCAAGGAACATCGGCAGGGAAGGTAAAGGATTAGTAGGTGACTATGATGAAGAGACAGAGCATCAAGGTGAACCTACATATGATAATTATGATGATAATGATGAGGTTGAGCTGGATGGAGATACAGGGGACATGTTAGTAATGGAGCGAGCTTTGATGATACCTCCAAAAGACGAAGATTGGCGAAGATGGAGCTTGTTCCACGCGCGCTGCACTATAGGTGGAAAAGTATGTCATGTTATTGTTGATAATGGCAGCTGGGAAAATACTATATCAGAGGAGGCAGTAAATAAACTTGGGCTTAAGAAGGAAAATCATCCTTGTCCTTATAACATGCGCTGGTTCAAATCTGACAAGGTATCGAAGGTAAAATTTCGGTGTTTGATGTCTTTCTCCGTTGGCAATAAATTCTTTGATGAGGTAGAATGTGATGTTGTTGATATGGAAGTTAGCCACCTAATTCTGGGAAGACCTTGGCAGTATGACCGCCATGCTGTACAGGATGGCCGTAAGCACACATATACTGTCATGAAAGATGCCAAAAATTTGTGTTTAACCCAGTGAAAGAGGATGAGTTAGTCAAATCCAAGAGTTCTGAATCATCACGCACCACAAGTCTCATATCTTGTAAGAAATTTATGCGTGAAGCAATAGAAGGAGGCGTATATCTGCTGCTGCTTTCAGAGCAGAAGAGTGAAGTTGGCATACCAAAGGAGGCACATGACTTATTGGAAGAATTTTCAGATGTCTTTCCAAAAGAGCTTCCTTCTGTATTACCTCCCATGCGAGACATTCAACATCAGATTGATTTAGTACCAGGAGCTAGTTTGCCAAATCGCCCGGCTTATCGAATGAATCCCAAAGAGTATGAGGAACTAAATCGTCAAGTGCAAGAAGTATTAGATAAATGTTTTATTCAACCTAGCCTAAGCCCATGTGCTGTCCCTGCACTCCTGACACCAAAAAAAGATGGTTCATGGCGCATGTGTGTTGATTCTCGAGCAATAAATAAGATAACGATTAAGTATCGATTTCCTATACCTCGACTCAATGATATGTTGGATAATTTAGCAGGGGCAGTGGTGTTTTCAAAGATTGATCTCAAGAGTGGGTACCACCAATTAAGGATCCGTCCAGGAGATGAGTGGAAGACGGCTTTCGAGACAAGAGATGGGCTTTATGAATGGTTAGTAATGCCTTTCGGTCTTTCTAATGCTCCAAGTACATTTATGAGGTTGATGAATCATGTATTACGACCTTTTATTGGGAAGTTTGTTGTCGTATATTTTGATGACATACTAGTATATAGCAGTAGCATGGAAGACCACCTGCAGCACTTGAGAGAAGTGTTATGCGCTTTACGGTGTGAGCAGTTGTATGCTAATCCAAAGAAGTGTGAATTGTTGGTCTCTTCAGTCAATTTCTTGGGGTTTATTGTGTCTGGAAGAGGCTTACAAGTTGATCCAAGCAAGGTTGAAGCAATTCTTAGTTGGCCAGCTCCACGCACATTAACTGAAGCTCGTAGCTTTCATGGGCTTGCTTCTTTTTATAGACGCTTTATTCGCAACTTCAGCACAATCATGGCACCTTTCACTGATTGCATGAAACGAGGTCGAGCTTTTGTATTAACGGAAGAAGCGAGGCAAGCTTTCGAGGAGATTAAGGCCAAAGTGGCATCTACTGATTGTCTAGCCTTGCCGGATTTTAACAAGTTGTTTGAAGTGGATTGTGATGCATCAGGAAAAGGAATTGGTGCTATTCTTAGTCAAGAATCTCGTCCTGTGTCTTTCTTCAGTGAGAAACTGACATATGCACAATTACACTATTCAACTTATGAAGCTGAGTTGTATGCAGTGGTTCGAGCATTGCAACACTGGAGGCATTACCTACTACATCAAGAGTTTATTTTGTATAGTGATCATGAAGCACTAAAATACATCCGAAATCAGCCAAACCTGAACCGTAAACATGCACGGTGGGCAAGCTTTTTGGAAGAGTATAATTTTGTACTCAAGCACAAATCTGGAGCACAAAACAGGGTGGCTGATGCACTGAGTCCCACAGCACAATGCCTAAGCATGATGAGTGTTCAAGTTATTGGTTTTTACAGTATTCCGGAGCTCTATACTACTGATCCCTTTTTCAACAAGATTTATGAGGCTGCTCAAGAAAGAAACTCTGCTGAATATACCATCCATGAAGGATTTCTTTTTCGTGGGGTTCAACTCTGCATTCCAAACAGCTCTGTACGTGACCTGATCATAAAGGAGATTCACAATGAAGGGCATCGAGGCCGAGACAAATCTGTAGAACTATTGCTGAAACAGTATTTTTGGCCCCATGCTCGACGAGATATGGAAAGGTTCGTGAAGAGATGTCATGTCTGTCAAGTTTCAAAAGGTACAGCTACGAATGCAGGTTTGTATATGCCCTTACCTGTACCTGATGCACCATGGATAGTTATAAGTATGGATTTTGTTCTAGGTCTCCCACGAACACAGCGTCGAGTGGACTCCATCTTTGTCGTGGTAGACAGATTCAGCAAAATGGCGCACTTCATAGCCTGCCGCAAGACATCTCATGCTAGTCAAATTTCTGTTTTGTTCTTTCGAGAAATAGTGCGGTTGCATGGTGTGCCAAGGAGTATTACCTCTGACCGAGACACCAAGTTCATGTCTCATTTTTGGCGATCGTTGTGGAGACAAATGGGAACTACTTTGAATTTCAGCACGGCTTATCATCCACAGATGGATGGTCAAACTGAAGTGGTAAATAGAAGCTTAGGGAAGGTGTTACGAGCTCTTGTAGGCGACAAGCTGAAACAATGGGACACAATTCTACCACATGCTGAGTTTACCTTCAATAGAACACCGAATCGTTCTACTGGACTATGCCCCTTTGAGATAATTTATGGTAGAGTCTCCAACGGAGTTCTAGAACTAGCACCTATACCTGCCATTGGAAAGAAAATTTTGAAAGCAGAGAATACGGTAGAAGAGATGGGCTCAATTTATAAACTTGTACATCAGCGAATACAAGAAAGCAATGCTAAATATAAGGCTGCAGCTGACCAACACCTTCGTCAGGTCGTGTTTGGAGAAGGAGATTTGGTATGGGCTATCCTCACCAAAGATCGTTTTCCCACTGGAGAATACAATAAGTTAAGTCAGAGGAAAATAGGACCGTGCAAAGTGATAAAAAAGGTTAATAACAACGCGTATTAACTGGAGCTACCTAGCCATCTACGGACTTCTGATGTGTTCAATGTTAGGCATCTTGTGCCATATCATCAGGAAACATCTGAAGTTCAGGTTTAAACTCGAGGACGAGTTCTTTGCAGGCCTGGGGAGGATGATGGAGATAGCTTCAACTAAGTGGAGTACCTGTTCCTTTGATTTTCTTTTTCTTTAATCTACTAGTCAGCACTGTACACTCTGTAGAGTTTTCTCGTACTAGTTTCTAGAGTTCTCTGTAACCTTATTTTGCAAGTCCCCCTAGTGACTAGAGGGAGAACAGAGTACGAGAGGAACTACTTTCCCCTTGTAA
Source organism: Triticum aestivum (assembly GCF_018294505.1). Classification (NCBI taxonomy): domain Eukaryota; kingdom Viridiplantae; phylum Streptophyta; class Magnoliopsida; order Poales; family Poaceae; genus Triticum; species Triticum aestivum. The sequence goes on along the minus strand of NC_057798.1, from coordinate 809,671,105 downwards.
TGGAAAAGACCAGAGGGTCAGCTCGTAGCAACCCAGCCAGCTTTCCCTGAGATTTGCTCGTTTGCCTCTTTGTCTTCTGATCTACAAGCCGATTCTACTCATCCCCCTGCATCAGGTAACAACCTCGACTGCTTCAACCAGAGGCCCTTCAACAATGGGCTCTCGGTGGGGCTTGCATCACAGTGACAACATACCAAGACCATGAGTGAGTCCTCCATGCATGGATGTATGAATCTGATAACCGATCAATAAGCTTCAGAAGTACTGTATGAGTAAATAAATGGATGAATAAGTTTCCCATTGTTGTGTGAGTATAAATGGATGAATAAATTCCACATTGTTGTGTGAGTATCTCTCGACTCGATGTAGATGTTTTGATCTACGAAGTTATGTTTCCCAAACCGGAATGAGGGGTAGAAAGTTGAATTTTATGATAAATATGGGCCAACACAAGTTCTTCATCTTCTAATGAATTAGCAAGGTTTTGCCTATTTGGAGACTCCAAGCGTCACCAAGAAGGGATTTGAGCCGATGGTTTTATTTTGATACGACACCAGCATTATTGTCAGAGCAATGCCGCCGTGATTCTAAAACCTACTACACAAAGGATGAGAGACGACAATCCCTTCCCTCCACCTCACAACAGCAGAGCAATAGTCAGAGCCGAAGGGGAGATGACATTGATCTTGTGGTGGCTACGATTAATATCTAAGGAGTGTTCTCTACAATTCAGGGGCAGAGCCAGTTTACAGAGATTGGGTTCAGATGTACACCACTGCTTATGTACAGATTATTACTAATTTAAATCTAGTTTTACCACATATAGTGAAACCAATAACAAATGATGAAATTTTTTAAATGATGTTAGTGAAGAAACTTCTAGTCCCTTTTTTAACCGAGCCGTTTTGCTTGAGGTGCAACAGAATATAGAAGGAGCCCACAAAATAACTACACCATGAGTTGTAAGAGCTTTGTATACCGCAGAGCCCAACAAGATTAACCCAAACAAAGACGCAGGATTTCATTTCAGTTAGTTCGAGTAGGCTTACATGACCACCATTAGCCGCCTCCCCTATCCTCGACTCCCTCCCTCCCAATGCCCTTCGTGCCGATCCGTTCTAGGAATTTGAGCCACCGTTGTCCCTCTCCTCGCCACCGCCGGAGCTCAGCTGGGAAAAACTCGGGCGGGGGATGATGGCGGTTGCATGGCCTTCATCCGCCATGGTTCCAGTATGCGTTTGTGGTGGAGATCCATGTGGGTATCCTGGACGTGTGCGCCCAGGCGGGGAGGCGATTCCTGGCGGTGGTGCTGCTCCGGTCGTGCGGTCTCCCGGCAGAAGACGTCACCCATGGCCAGGGGCGGAGCTACAGGGTGGCCAGGATGTGCCGCGGCCCACCCTGGGATTTTAGGCCGGCCTGTATACTATATGTTACGAGGAGATGGGCCACTGGGGAAAAAAGCCCAACAACAGCCTAAGGCCAACTCCACCGCGCGACCCTATCTCGTCCGGCCCCGTCCGTTTGAGGCAAAACGGACAAACCAGGCGGCCCAGCGCGCGACGACACGGACCCGTCTGGTCCGTTTTGTGTCCGGGCCGACCCATTTCGAGCGCAAACTTGCGCCGGGTTTGGGTCGCGGCGGACAGCGAATGGACGCTTCGAACATCCGCGTCGGGGCCGCGTGGCAGGCGGCCACCTACCTCCCACCCACCAACATAAATGCGCAAGGGGCGGGTGGCCCCACCTGTCATCCGCACAGCGACGGGTCGTCGTCCTTCTTAAATGGGACCCGTGGACCGGTTGTCGTCCTCACTTCCCCACGCCGGCCCCTCTCTGCCCCCTCGAAAGCCGACACGCCCAAACCCTAGCCACTCCCCGTCCTCGAGCTCGCCGGCCGGCCGCAGCCATGGGTCTCTAGAACCGCAAGGGGAAGCACGACCGCGAGGCCGGCTCCTCCTCCGGCCGCTGCCGCGGATCCGTGAAAAAGGAGGAGCCCACGTCACCGCCGCGCTCCTCCCGTCGAGCCCCCGCGTCACCGCCGCGCTCCTCCCGTCGAGCCCCCGCGCCGGCCCCCTTCACCATTGCCCCTAGGCACGCCGGCGAGCGCGACCGGCAGTACATCTGCGCGGACGTGTGTCAGAGGTACTGGGAGACGAGGACGCCGGTCCGGTGGAGCGACGCCCACCTCCCCAACGGATGGCACCTCTCCGTGGACCGGGTCCCCATCCCGCCAGTGCCGGCGACCGGCTATGCACGGCACGATGAGATCGCGCGCCGCCGCCACCTCCTCTCCAACGACCTGTATTACGACCACAGGTATGCCCCCGACTCCCCGCTGTGGGACACATGGCTCCAGGACGAGCACGACGTGCGACGCGTGTCCTACTTCGCCGGCACCGTGTCGGGGCCGCGGAGGCCACGTGCAGAGGCGCGCGGGCGTACGCGGGTGCACGGCCTGGCGCCCATGCCATCGCCTTCCCCGTCTCCGTCGCCACCTCCCCCTCCTCGCATGACAGCGGAGGAGGAGGCCCGTCTCCTGCAGCGTGTCATGGACGACTCCATGAACACGCACGACGAGCGGTAGTGGGACGGCCTGGAGGAGGCCATGGCCCTCTCTGCCGCCGGGGACGTCGCCTTCCCGGAACTGCAGCTGGCGGCCGTCACGGAGGAGCCGATGGAGGAGGACCCGCCCGCGTTCGAGCTGCTGCTGGGCCATGGGTGGGGCTGGTCCTGCACTGCTCCGGAGATGGCCGCCGGCGTGGGCATGAACTGGTGCCCCACTCCGCCGCGGTCACCGGAGCGGGAGGCGTCGCCGCGGGAGGAGGTGGTGCAGGCACCTCCAGCCGTCCAGCCCGCCCCCGTCTACCACGCACCGCCGCCCCACCTCTGGACGCCGCCGGACAACGTTGACCTCGTCAGCGACGACGACGACACCGGCGGCCAATGAAGATGGCGACGGCCATGACACCGACGGGCGCGGCAGGAGCGCGCGGGAGGAGTTTTTTTTATTTTGTTATTATGTTAATTATGAAACTGGGCCTTTTAAGTGGCTGTTGAAACTGGGCCGTTTTGTGGCCGACCCCTATATATGTTTTATGTTTTTTTAAATGCATTTATTTGCTTTTTTAGTTATTTCATTCTAGTTTTTATAGTTTTTTTTATTCCCGTCCACCCCAGACACGATTTGGGGTGCGGCCGCGCGGTGGGCGCACGCACGACCCAACGGACACAGCCGGACACGGGTTAACCCATCGGCGCCCCAAAGGGACAAATTCCGGCCAATCAGGACGTCCGTTTGGGGTCGCGCGGTGGAGTTGGCCTAATGCACGTCCCGACCCACACGCAGCCACGCCCACGAGCAAACCAGACCTAGTGCCTCTCCCGACAGGCCGTCTCCACTGATTTCGATTAGCCGTCAGCCGCCTGCCTCGCTGTCGCGGCTTCGCTGGCCCCTCCCGGCCGCCCGGAGCCACCGCCCTGAATAAGTCTGACGCCAACGGGCCGCGGCCTGCCACGCCCGGCTAGCTGCTGTTCGCGCAGGCGTGCCCAGCCGCCGCAGCTAGTGCTTAGTCCGCTCGGCCGCTCAACCCGTTGCCTTTTTCTGAGAGAGGTAATCCATCCGGCCATTCCCCTGCCCCCATTGTTGCTCTGATTTAGACGAATTTACATGGAGATTGACTAGATATTTTGTACGAATTCTGAACTTTTCAGCTGTGGCGCGTGTAGAGCAAACTACATTCAGTAGTGGTATGCTCCTTGGCTCTTCACATCCATCCCGCTCCTTGGCAGGTTGTCTTCACTGGAGGCGTGTAGCAGCCACGGTTTCAACCCAATTTCAAACAAAGAGGCATATATATCATAATTTGGTGTACTTGTTTCTAGACTTATTATTGCTTCAGCCGGCGCGACGATAAGTGTTGATTTTCTACCATGAGTTTACTCAAGAGCAAGTTTAGAAAAGACATAATTAAGAATTGTAGTATGTTTGTAAAACCACATTCACCAAATTGATCTATTTATAATTCTACATGGTATTGGTAAACTAATTAGAATGTACACATGTCATATTTGTTCTAATTTTTTTTTTTTGAGGTGGACCACCCTGGTTTAAAATCCTAGATCTGCCACTGCCCATGGTTGTGCTGGATGACAGGTGAGGTAGATCTGGTGGTCCAGTCAGGGAAGGGCGCGAATTTACCAGTGAAAGCTTCGTTCGGCCTTGGCCAGAACTGTCAACAGTGACGCCCGCGGGTGTCGTTACCTCATTGGAGGCGTTGTGGGGTGATTCGTATTCTTTGTGTGCCCCAGGGTGTCAATGCTAAAATGGACGAATCTCAGGTAGGGGGTCCTGAGTTGGTGATCATGGCACGATGGTAACAGAAAGTAGAGACGCGATGTTTTACCTAGGTTCGGTCCATCTATAAGAGGTAAAGTGCTACATCCTACTCTTGATATATTGATTGTGATGGGGTCCAGAGTACAAGATGATCTACCTCGAGATCGTATGAATGGATCTAGTCTAAACACCTTGCCCCAACAAACTAGACCCCTTGGCTTATATAGGTATCGGGGGTATCTAAGGTTTACATATAACTGGCTACAGCTAGGGATAAACATGTCGACTATTTGAATACGTCTTGAAGTGTACACCAAGTCTTCAGAGGGTTCGTCTTGAGTACGTCGAGGGCCACAGATGGTGTGTCCCATTCTTCAGTCGTTAGTAGATCCTCGGCTCGGGCCATTGATGACAGGCCAACGTGGTCAGCATCCCCTAATTCAGGACACCGTCAGTAGCCCCTGAACTAGTCTTCAAGCCGAGGACATTGGCTCCTTCTTTGGAATAGCTTGAACTTTCTGGTCTTCGGCTTCGTAGGCGAGTTCGATCCTTCCACGTCTGCTTCTAAATCTGAGAACTAACTTGGCTCCGAAGTCCCTTCTATGTTCAGCTTCTTCTTGCACCACGCTGATATGTAAACCCGAGCACTGATATACTCTGGGTAATCGGGGCGTTGTTTTAACAAGGCTCGTCATGAAGATAATGTGGTTTTATCGTGTTCGAACAGTCCTGATTGAGGACCCCAAGTCCAAAGTTTTTTTTACTCCGAAGTCCATTTCTTATAGGTGAATTCTTACTCTCCAAGGATTCCCAACGACCCTTGCGCTGCGTTTGGATGTCTGTACTGGGCTCTCTGTATTGGATTTGATATTGGGCTGCCCCAAGTCAGGTGTTTGGATGTACTCTGAAATAGTAGACAGAAATGGTAACGAATATGCAACAGTTTTCGCTCGCATGCACCCAATCCTCGCGGCATTTTGGAGGCTTGCACCTCCGATTTCTGCCGAATTGGCTCTGTCGGGCCTCTCTTTTGTCCCTTCCTCCCTCCACCATGAGACAGAGGACGGCGGCACCCAGGAAGATCAAAGAAGGCGGCGCCCAAGCAGATCGAAGGCGGCGGCGCCCCGCAGATCGATGCGCTCCCGTTGCCTTTTTCCTCCACTGTCGCCGATCCTTCCTCTCCTGCAACGCCCCTTCCCATTGTCTCCGGCCATGCTCGCCGCGGCCAAATCCCATCTGACCTTTGATGGCTGCGGATGCCGTCCCTTCTGGCGCCAACCCTTCCCTTCATGCCGGCACCGCGGTCACCGACCGTTGGAGCCCATCTCCTCTCCCTTGGGCCATCTCAGTCGAGACATGGCTCCCCTTCTTCCTGGTCCTCCTCTGCCTAGCTAGCTACCGCCGGATACCAAGACGTCTCCCCTTCTTCGTGCATCAACACGGCTACTCTTCTTCCTCCACCATTCTAGTATATTAGATATTTTTTTGTTGCTATATGATCATCCAATTGTAGTCACTCACACATTATACAACTTCTGTTGGATGCATACACTAATGTTGCTATGCAGTTCCATAGTTTGACACCCAAAAATGAATCCATATTGAAACCTCAGTAGGACTCCGTGAGCCAATTCAGTTAACATCCAAACAACTGAATTCGTATTCATGTTCACTACAGTCTCCTAGCTGAAATGGAATTGAAACCAATACAATACAAATGTCTTTAATGCAGACATCCAAACATAGCGTTGGTGATTTTTGTGGACACAATACAAAGGTCTTTAATGCATGACATCTTTTGTCCTACCCTCCCATGCCAGCGGGGTCCACAAGGAAACTAAGAGATATTAAGGCCTCCTTTTAGTAGAGAACCAGAACAAAGCATTAGCCCATAGTGAATACATGAACTCCTCAAACTACAGTAATCACCGGAAAGAATCTTAATTATTATCACTTTGGGGTATGCAGATCATAACACGTAATAGGTGCGTATATCTTGCAAGATAGGATCAAGAACACAAATATATTCACGAAAACATAAAGGATTCAGATCTGAAATCATGGCACTCGGGTCATAGTGACAAGCATTAAGCATAGCAAAGTCATAGCAACATCGATCTCAGAACATAGCGGATACTATGGATCAAGCCCTAACAAAAGTAACTCGGTTACATGATCAATCTCATCCAACCCATCACCATCCAGCAAGCCTACGAAGAAATTACTCACTACCGGTGGTGATCATAATGAAATTGGTTATGAAGAAGGGTTGGTGATGACGATGTCGTCGAATCCCCCTCTCCAGAGTCCAGAACAGACTCTAGGTCGGGCCTCCCGATGAAGAACAGGAGGTGGCGGTGGCTCCCTATCGTGAAACGTGATGAAACTTCTTCTCTTATTTTTTTCTCGGGGAACATGAATTTATAGTGTTGACATTAGGGTCATAGGAGCCTCATGGGCCCCACAAGCCACCAGGGCGCACCCAGGGGTTTGGCACGCCCTGGTGCCTTGTGGGCAGCAGGTGGCCCCCTCTAGTGGGTCTTGGCTCCAGTATTTTTATTTATTCCATAAAAATTCTCCAAAAAGTTTCGTCCAATTCCGTGAACTTTTATTTCTGCATGAAAACAACACCATGGTAGTTCTGCTGAAAACAGCGTCAGTCCGGGTTAGTCTCATTCAAATCATGCAAATTAGAGTCCAAAACAAGAGCAAAAATGTTTGGAAAAGTAGATGTGACGGAGGTGTATCATGAATCTGCTTCATTCCCTTTCTCATTCGAGAACTAGGCTTTCTCATGCACCCTTTCCTTATGGGCCTTCTAGTGTTTTATAGGATCCATATCCACTACCCCATGCCCAATGCCATCCTCCACATATTGGGCTTCGTTACTCTTTGCGAGGCCTTCCTTGGCTGTGAAGCCCACTTTGGGTTGTGGTGGAAGTATTTTTCTTTAATTCCTTGCTCCTGGACGACACAATTTTCGAAGTTAGAGATGCCGAGGTATGCAGGATTGCTGGGGCGAATTATCTTCCTGGCACCCCCAATGAGGGTTCAGAGATGTGGTCGACTGACTGGTGTTATATTGCGGACGCGAAGATCCTATTCGACAGGGGCTTCCCCCCTTCTTACATGCCCCGCTGAAGAAGCCATTCAACTGGCGGCCTAGAAGTCCATCCGAGGTGGATGACACCGAGGTGCCCCGGCTGGCCGCTCAAGTTACTTGCCTCGGTCGCCACAAGCTTACCGTTTTTAATGTGATGGTCGTGCCTATGGCCCGAGGAGTCCAACCTCTTCAACAACGCGTTCATCTATTATGGAAAACTACTTCCACCCATTCTGCAACCAGAAAACCATATCTGGGATGATGACCTTGGCTATGCTGAGGACCTGGAAATAGCCCTCATCTTCAAGGAAAGGGTCTTTTATTAGGAGCGATGCTGGTTCCTGATACGTCTCCAACGAATCTATAATTTTTTATCCTTTCATGCTATTATAGTATCAATCTTGGATGTTTATTATGCTATTATATGCATATATATACCATTTTTTGGACTAACCTATTAACCTAGTGTCCAGTGCCAGTTGTTGTTTTTGCTTGTTTTTTGGATTTTCGGAAAAACAGTACCAAATGGAGTCCAAACGCTACAAAACTTTTTGAGGATTTTTTCTCGACCAGAAGGGACCCTAGAAGCATCGGGAGAAGAACGGAAGAGTCACGAGGGAGTGATAAGCCTACCAGGCATGCCCCGGGGGGGGGGGGCGCACCCCCGGGCTTGTGGGCCCCTCGTGGCATCTCTTGACCTAATTCCACTTTTATAAATTTCGAAATATTCCCAATACAACAAAGAGCCACCCGAAACAATTTTTTTGCCGCCGCAAGCCTCTGTTCTTCCGTCATCCCATCTGGAGGCCTTCTCCGGTACTTTGCCCGAGGTGGAACCGATCACCGAAGGCTTCTACATCATCCTTGCTGCCCTTCTGATGATGCGTGAGTAGTTTACCTAAGACCTATGGGTCCATAGCTAGTAGCTAGATGGCTTCTTCTTCTCTTTGATCTTCAATATAATGTTCTCCTTGATGTTCTTGGAGATCTATTCTATGTAATCTAGTCATAACTATGCACTTTTCTCCTTGATGTACTTGATGTTCTCCCACTGTATGCTATGTCCAAGAGAGAAGCTTCTAGTGGAAACTATGGCCCCCGGGTCTATCTTTTATCATATACAAAATCCAAAAATACCTTGCTGCAATTTACTTACCGTCATTTTATTTTGTGTTTTAATCTCTCTATCTATTACTACGAGATTTGATCCTTGCAATTAACTGTCGAGGGGATTAACAACCCCCCTAGTTTGCGTTGGGTGCAAGTATTTGCTTTTGTGTGTGTAGGTGCTGCTAACGAGGTTCTGTGTGGTTCTCCTATTGGATTGATAACCTTGGTTCTTAACCGGGGGAAATACTTATCTCTACTGTACTGCTTCATCCTCTCCTCTTCGATGAAATCCCAACGCAGCTCACAAGTAGCAGTGCCGAGGTGGCTGTTATCGTCGATTACCCAGGCATTCTAGTTTCCTCAAGTGTGGATAGTGCTCCCTACGCTTCCTCCCAGAAACGATCCCTCGCCAATGCTATTTTGACTTAGAGAACTTATACTCCTTGTATCAAAGTCCGTTGATCGAATCGTCAAAGGATTAGCTCAATTCCTCAATGGAACTGGAAAAACCGGGTCGGCCGTCCACCGACCCGTTGACGGGACAGCGCACAACCCTGCCATGTAAGTGTCGTTTTCGTTGTGAACTTCTGCATATCCTTACATTATCCTTATGAGGCTTTACTTTCTTATTCTACAGGTCTCCCTTTCCACTTATGCGATTGCCCCTAAGGCCTCAAGAAGTCATGTCCCCGTCTTCGAAGTGGCCTCGGAAACTTATGTGCCTGTCCTCGTCTCCAAGGTATCTACTTTTCCAAACACTTTTACTCTTGTTTTGGACTCTAACTTGCATGATTTGAATGAAACTAGCCCGGACCGACGTTGTTTTTAGCAGACCTACTATGGTGTTTTTTTGTGCTGAAATAAAACGTTCTCGGAATTGAATGAAAAATTACGGAGATTTGTTTTTGAATATATAAAAAAATACGGGCGCAAAGAGTTATCGGAGGGGCACCTAGGAGCCACAAGCTCACTGGGTGCCCCCTCCCAACCCCCACCCTCCCGGGGGGCGTGCCGCCGGAGCTTGTGGAACCCACAAACATCCATTTGCCATAACTCCAAGTCCATAAGTCCCGTCTTCCCGAGAAAAAAGCAGAGAGAAGGAATTACATCGTTTTACAATACGGAGCAGCCACCACCTCCTGTTCTTCATCGGGAGGGCTGTTCTGGAGCCCGTTCGCGGCTCCGGAGAGGGGGATTCGTCGCTGCCATCATCACCATCCCTTCTTCATCGACAACCTCATGATGTTCACCACCGGGAGTGAGTAATTTCATTATAGGCACACTAGAGGTAGATGGAGATGGATGAGATTTGTCATGTAATCGAGTCAATTTGTTATGGCTTGATCCCTAGTATCCACTATGTTCTGAGATTGATGTTGCTATGAATTTGCTATTCTTAATGCTTGTCACTAGGGGCCGAGTGCCATGATTTCATATCTAAACCTATTGTATTTTCATGAATATATTTGATTTCTTGATCATATCTACAAGTTATATGCACCTGATATTGTTCTCAACCGTAGACCCCAAGGTGACAATAATTGGGATACTCTTCGGGGATGACTGTAATTTGAGGAGTTCATGTATTCACTATGTATTAATGCATTGTTTCAGTTCTTCATTAAGAGGAGCACCTTAATCACTCGTAGTTTCCAATAGGACCACGCTGCCATGGGTGGTAGGACAAGAGATGTCATGCAAGTTCTTACTGCAAGCACATATGACTATATATGAAATACATGCCTACATATGATTGATGAATTGCAGCTATTGTGTACCGCTCTAGATTGCGACTGTTACATGATCAATTTCATCCAAATATCCATCGCTACTTCATCCCTTCACTTTTCATAATATTATATTCGCTCGAATCACTATTATTGTTGTTGTTACAATTGCTACAAAACTACTGCTACTGTTATGTTACTGTTACTACAGCTACCTCCACTATTATCAAACTACTGTGCTAGTAATAAATTGTTGCAAGGAAAGTGACTTCTCAGGTGTGGTTGAATTGCAAACTCAACTGCTAAGGCTTATAAATATTTCTTTGCTCCCTTGTGTCGAATCAATACATTTTGGTGAAATACTACCCTCGGAGACTGTTGCGGTCCCCTATACTTGTGGGTCATCAATCTTCCTCGCGGGGCTCTAGCTCCGCCATCAACTTCTCCAACTCAGCTGCAGACCCCATGATCGACTCCTCTGCCGCCGCTGACCTTGCCGCGGACATCTTGAACCTTAACCCAACAGTTTCTAGATCGGTTGTTGCAGGAACCCTAAATCACCTCTCACATGCTAGAAGTTCGATCAAGGCCGAATTGTGATATTGGGATCTCCCAATGGTCTTCTCGAAAATAAAAATCAGTTGGACCGGCTAGGCTAGATAAACCTCGACGGTGGCGACAAATCGCCTTCGAGAGAACCGAAAAACCTAACGAAAATGTTTCCAAAACCTGCTTCTGTTTTATTGCAGTTTTACTGGTGCAGTTAAAACTGATACGTTACCATAATGCTTCCGAGATGGCTCCATTGGGCACACCCTGGGCGTGTATTTGCCAATATTTTTTTAAACACGGCCTGGACGGATGAAATTTTTGGCTACAGTGCATGTTAAGGCCAGACCCAAAAAATTAAGCGGGCAAATGCACAAAATGTTAGTACCACCTAGGATAAAAATAAAATCTGAAAGCGGTGGACAGGCCAAAAAATTCACAGAAACGCACCTCCCCTTATTATTAGGTATAGATTCAAGTCATTATATATGTCGCTTCTTTTTCCAACGGTGTGCAAGTCCCTTTTGTATTCCCATGCATGTTTGTACACTACTTGGTCAGAGACATAGTAGCGGCACAACCAACTTTCTTAGGCTAGAAACTACAACTTTTACTTACTTACACCTAGAGTAAACAACCGTGCAGTCTAGAACCCTCTGTATCCTTTAGAGCTCTAAGCCATGATATTTAAAAAACTAAAATAGATACAAGCTCATACGTATAATTTTAATTCATCTTAGTGGAATAATTAATCTACAAATACATGCAACTTTCTTCCTTTTCCACTACACAAAAACACTAAAGTCTTAGCCAATGACTTAGAAGAGGCATTATCTGAAGAAAATTAACTAATGTCATTTTGTACAATGTATACTTTGTATTTAAGGGTCCCTTATATTTATTATATGTGTATTACATCATATCAGTGATAAAAGTAAATATTTAGTATATTATATCCAGCAAAACTATTTTTTGATATGTTTAGTTTTGCTACCTCAAAAAAATAGTTTCGCTGGATATAATATAAAATTGTACCAGATAAGACTATTCGTGGAGAAAATGAGTTTTAATAACAAAGGTAGAAATGTTTATTATAAATGCATTTCCACATATCACCAATTAGCTAAAGGTGCGGCAACATAACAATTGGAGAACAAAATTTTAAATTTTTTACCCGGTTTGCATTCTGGTTACAAAATCTTTGCACCAGAATTTGATCTCATTAATACTCAAGGAGGATGCAACAAGGGATATATTGCCCAGTGTTCTATGAACGGAAGAGCATGTGGCAAAAACGTCATCAAAATAGGACTCCCATGCTAAAAATTGTAAAAAGCTAGTAAATAGTTTTACACCAATTAGCTAAAGTTTTAGCAACAACAAACTCCTTACTAAGTGGCTTCTCGGACTTCTTAAAAAAAGCCCCTTCATCAACAAGTGGCTTCTCGGACCCTTGATCCTTGACTGCATACTCCTCGAGATAGAGTGGTTTTTCATATGGCTTCTCATGCATCATGACGGCCAAGACGAGCTCCGAATACTTTAAAAGAGACAAGCTACGAAAATACACTTGCCATCAACTATTCTGGTATAGGCATGTTCTCCATAAATACACTTGCCATCAACCATTTGCTTTGATAATTGATAGAACGTACTCCTGAATATTTTGCCCTACAATCCAATAGCATCTCTCCTAATCGATTCTCCTGTGGTTAGCCATTTCTTCAAACAATTCTACAAGGTTGTGATGAGGCTCGGTTGGTTTGATCTTGTTAGGTCGCTTATCCTTCAACTTAGCTGCCATAACCATTTCTAGAACCAATAACCTGAGACGCAAGTGGTTCTAGAAAAAACATTCTAGGTGTTGGCAACTACATGATAGATGTCTCCCAATGGACCAGTGTATCTTCTTCAGTTTCATAAGTTATCATCCTATATATCCTCCTCTTGACGATGTCTGGCTGGGGAGCTTCCCCAAAGAGAAAAATGAAGAAATGAACGAAGAGCACAGTTGCAGCATCCTCCTCAATGCATGGGGTAGTGCGGACTTTACCAAGTCGGTCTATTCCTATTTCCATTGAATTTGTTCCAAACATTGTGTGCTTGCTGCAAATGAAATCAACACTATTTACTAAGCTACAAGTGAATGCAAATTTAAATGAAGAAACAAACAGGGAAATAAAGTTACACAACAATGCAAGTTGAATGTTGTTTTGTGATGAAAAAACAAACACGGAAATAAACTAACATAACACTGTAAGTTTAATGTTGTTTTGTGTGCTTGAAAGTAACACAACTGAGCAGCCCCAGCCTAATGTGAAGTTGCAAAGACTCTCCATGCAAAGATATACCCAGTTGAATTTTCACGAAGAAAATCAATGAACCGTCCACCTTCTTGGCTATCCGACACACGAATAAAGTGATATGAGTCCTACATAAAGTTTAACTGCAATAAGAAGAAATGAATTGGGACAATAATAATTATGACATAACTTCCCTATATAATGATATAACAACCTAAGAGCAAAATAAAATTTATATTAGCATGATATCATTAAAATAAAGTCAATGTTCTTACATGACAAATAGACACTTACATAAATAATTTATGCTTAGTTATTAAATCTCTCATGGTTTTCGAAAAGAGAGGAGAAGTTGATGCAAGTAACTAACATTCATACCTTTTCAATATAGGGAGTAACTGGGGTGCCAGTGTACTTAAGCTCGGGGTAATTTTCCCATTATGTTTAATCTCGAGAGTAATACGCACTCCCTGGAGCTCATCAGTGTGTGTGCAGGTGCATTTGACCGTAAAGATTCTCCAGTTGCACTTCACTGGCTCTTGCATGAAGCCAATTATGAGAAAGATTTTGATTAATGAAACCTTGTTGACTGACTCCTACTGGAGTTGTACCTCAATCAAGAACTATCACCACTTCACTATAGCCATATCGAAAAATAGGTATTTCATGCATATAGGACGGGATATTATGGTTGGCAATTCCAAAAGAATAAAACATGGGCACCAGCTTAATGTTAGCATACCGCAGATAATGTCTGGGCCAAATCTTTTACTCTTGGCCTAGCCAATTCCTTGGCTACTTTTTTTTCTTTCTCTACCCTGACTTTCAGATGTTGTTAACCGAAAATACAACATATATTATTAGAAGAACACAGGAGTGAGAACAAAAACCATGAAAAAAGATATACTAGGTACCTCATGAGTGTTTTTGCCTCTATCCATTTCGAGCTACCGTGAATGGAAGGGAAACTTGTTCAAATTCAGAGGAGCACAGGCATGAGAATGAGCAAGAAATGGTAGCAGCAGAGTAAAGGCTAAAACATAATCCCTGTGATGAAGCAAAATCAAGAGAATGACAGTCTTTGAGCTGCCAAGAACATAGATTCTGATGTAAGCTAACAAACCCAAATCTGAAAGATAAAACTAATATAGATGAATGGATTTATGTATGCACTACATCTACATCAATGGTGAAAACTGACACAAACAACCTGTTACAGTCCAGATACACAAAACATACAATAATAATGTATTAGAAATAGATCTTACACTCATAATGTGTAATTATTACAAGTGACTTTATGACTGGAATTTACAGGAAATATGAAAATAGTGATTATAGTGAAGTTATAGAGATTACAACCAATTGGAAGAAGAAAATTAGTTTAAAGGGAATTATTATCATACATACAAGCAACATCCGTCTTGAAGCTAGAACGAACATAGAGACTAAACTCAATCCTGAAAGATAAACAATAATCAAGATGGATGGTTTTGTATCTGCATCGCACCACATGAATGGTTACAACCATATCAAAAAACCAGGGGAGCAAACCCTACTCAATATATCTAATTAGATACATTCAACAACAGCAACTGAATCAGACGGCCAGGTGATCAGACAAGGGAACCTACCAACGGAAGTAAATAACTAATTAACATTGGGATACATGCAACTACCACTGCATATGTAACAACAAAAACACAAGGGAATCTAGCACTATAATGCACCTACATGAACACCTATATGCAAATCCAATGCCAGTGGGATAAAAAAATAGCACTCGATAAAGACACAAAAGGAGACCACGTAGCCACCATGGACAACATCAACGAAATTGCTCAAACATTTGTGTTGCAGCTAAAGCCTTTTATTTTCAAAACATGCTTGTTGTCGCCTTTGGAGGAAGAGCTTCAAGCAGATCAAGGAAAAACAACAATATTGAAGCTGGCACAAGCATAGAACCTGATGTAAGTGAAGTCACTGAAACCTGTGTAGTTTTTGCAACTCACACAAGAAGAAGCTACACCAGACAGTAATACATGTGCTGAAGGCCCCTGTTTGACATCATTATGCACAACACAAAAAAAAGCATAATGTAAGCCTACCACTAATGTAAGCAAAGGAAACACAATAGTAAGTTTGTAGGGTAACAATGCATTCGTTGGCAATCTTTTAATGTACATTAGTTAAATCGAAAAACCAAAAAAACAAAGAGGGGAAATTAGCACACCTTCAGATGAGAAGAGGCGAGCGGAGTAACATGGCTTAGATTCAGATGGAAACAAGGGAGAGCAGGAGTTGCAACGGAGAAAAGGGGTCTTGGCGAGAGGAGAATCCTGAATGAAAAATAAAAAAAGTTAAGATTTGAGATGGAGCACAACAACAGCATGGAAGAACAAGCCTGGAAAAATGCAAGAAGAAAAGCCAAAGATCACCTTCAGATTGGATTCGTCCCGTTGTTCCTGCTCAAGGAGGAAGGAGCTCAAATGAGGATGTCCTGGCATGCTCCCCTTCATACTGGAATTGGAGGGGAAAAGGTTAGAGAAAGGTGTAACAGCTCCCGGGTGTCCCTACACCCTCCTGAACAGTCAATTCAAAAACAATTGAAAGCAAAATCAAAAAATGTGAAATTTTCGGACATCAAACATGATCAACATCTGATCTTGCAAAGTTCAGCCAGAAATAACGTTCATGGAGCCCTCACCATAAAAACCAAAATCACTGCTCAAAAGTGCACACAAATGACGAGACCTCCTAGTCAGCCCCAAGCAAACTGGAGCTCACCCCAGCAGCACCATGGGTCGGCCCATCAAAGAGCACCAAATCTTTGAAAATAAGACCGTTCCATGTTGACTACTCACTCTTTGACCTACTGATAGGTGGACAGTAACCAATACCCCAGTTGATCGGTGACTATTGACTCAAAAATTCAGCGAATATGAAAGAAATTCACAATTTTTTTAAAAGTTCACAAAATAGAAAAAGTTCTTGAATTTGAAAAAAATCACAAAAAATTTAAGACGAGTTCATGAATTTGAAAAAGATCATGAAAACAAACAAAGATTAATTCAAAAAATCAAAATATTCAAATCAAAGTTTGTGAATTTTATTTCCACAAAAAAAGTTCATGAATTTGAAAAGTATGTGTCGGAAATTTGAGGAAAAATATTTGAAATTTAAAAAGGTTTACCATTTGGAAAAAACGAATAAAGGGAAAAAGAGAGAGAGAAAAAAAGCAAATCTCGTGTCGGAAAACCCCGAAAGAGAAACCGCTCAGAAAAAAAAATCTTTTGTAGGCAAAAATACATTACAGGGGCCGGACCTTTTTCTACCTAGTTTAGTTTCTTTAGGGAGGGGTGTGCGCCATTAACGAAAATACCGAGTGCCCAATAAATTCCCCCTGCCGTGGGGCAGGGTACCACTTCGTCTCGCTTGGTTCCAGAAAACCTAGCCGCTACAAGAGATCCAACTTTTCATGTACCGTCTTCCGGCGGCTCCCCTCCGCCGGCGACCTCTTGGTCGTCCGTGGTGAGGGGGTTCGCCGGATCCCGCACGCGCGGATCATTTTAGCTGTAAGTTTTAGAGCCCTACTAGCTTAGGTTTTTAGATCGTTCGACGTCTTGGCTTCGGCGGCGGCGACGGCGATGTTGAATAAAGAAGCTCCGGATTCTTCTTCTGCGAAGCGATCGTCTTTTTGGTCGGTGATGAATTTGGAATCAGTCTATTCAACCGGGGATGTCGTGGCAGCGGCATCCATGTGGTGGACTTGTGTCCTCGGGCTCCACCGTTGCGACGGTGTTTGCTCCATCGTTGGCGCGGATGCAGATTGTGATCTTCATCGACGACATCTGGAAGACGGAACGTGTGCTGGGTTCGTGGTTGATGGATGCCAGGTTTGGTTTCCTCCTTCGACGTCTTAGTCGTGGCGTAGTGCCAGATCTGGAGTTCGATGGCGTGTCCGGGGTGTTGCCCCGGTCTGATTCGTTCAACGGCAATGGCTTCATCTTTGGTGAGCCACCTTGGAGGTCGGCAAAGCTGCATATCAGCGATGGAGCCGCGTCGAGCTCGGGTGAGAAGGTTATCCGTCATTTTTTTTCTTTAGTGGCTGCTGTGGTGGTGCCAAAGGCAGGTGACGGACGTTGATGTCAAGCTCAGAGACGTTCCGTTGTTTTTTCAGTTCTGTCATGTCGGTCTTTACGTGACTTGTACTTTAATCTTTATGATATGAATGAGACATGTGTTTTATACCATGCAAAAAAAACATTAACGAAAATACCTTTTTTTTAGGGGATAACGAAAATACCTATATGTGGGGCTTAAGGCGCCAGATAGAAATTGGGCTCATGGTACTGTTCGTCCACTACGGGCACTCCTGGCAGGCCGGCCTATTAGCATGCTGGGATTGAAGCACAGTTTAACGAAGCTTCCAATAACTTCCATCATGTTTGGTGAAGACTCTGCAACCTTCCATCATTTTTTCCCCTCTGCTTTTTTCTTGTTTCGGATTTCTCTCTGTTATTTTGTTTTCCATAAATTTTATTTTTTATTTTATTTTCTTCAGTAGTTTTTTTACATGTATCAATAAACCGACAATTTCAAATTTTGTCTGAGTTTATAAAAATATTCTGAAATTTTAAAAATGTATCACACATCCAGAAATGTTAGAAAATTCAAATTACTTGTTTAAATGTTCCGAATTCAAAAACTATCACAATTTTCAACTATTATTTTTAATGCATGAACATTTTTCATATTTTTAACATTTTTTACTATTTGTGTAATATTTCTGAAATTCTGAACATTTTTTAATCCAAGTGAAAAACTTAAACTCAGCGTGAACATTTTCTGAGTTCATGAAGTTTTTGTTGGAGGACATTTTCTGAATTCACAAACATATTTTGCTGTGGAATTTTTTCATATTCCCGCACATTTTTTAACTCCACATGAATATATTTTTTCAGTTCATGAATTTATTTTGTATTTGCAAACATTTTTTAGAATTCTCAAACAATTTTTGTTTTGGCAAACAATTTCGAATCACAAATATTTATGAATTCATGACCTTTTTTTTTAATTTGTGAACATTCTTTTGTATTCCTGATTTTTTTTAAAGATATGAGATTTTTTTTCAAATATGTGAACATGTTTTAAAGTAAAATAAAACCGACCAATATATATCTCTGAGGTAATAAAACCGACTAAACTAAATAGGTATAAAAATATGTTTTTTTTAAAAGGGGACTCCCCGGCCTCTGCATCAAAACGATGCATACGGCCAACTTATTAAATAAATAAAAGGGTTCAACAAGATCTTAGAGTGTCAAAACGAAAATAAAGGAGAGCTCACAAAGAGCCAAAAGGGCCAAAAACAAAGTGGCCAAAAAAAGCCACAACCGGCTGGCATAAGAGAGATAGGTAAACTAATTGTCTATCCTATTACATGACCGCCATCCAAACCGGTTGAAGATATCCCGTGCTACCATCTCCCAGAAGATAGATCCAGTAACCAAACGCTCCCTGGCCTCCGTCGGAGTGAGTAGCGACCACATACGGATCAACGCAGTGGCTCGGAAAATAACCTGCAAAAAATGAATATTTGTTGTCTTGTTAAAAACCAAATCATTTCTGCAGTTCCAGACTGCCCACAATAAATCACAAACTCCTACGCAAATATGTCTCGCTGTTTTGGGCTCTATCCCGTTAAGGCACGTTCCAAATAACGTGTTGACACACCTTGGTGGAGTAATATTAAATGCAATATGGATTGTCCACCATAGGACTTTGGCTAACGAGCAATCAAGAAAAAGGTGTTTGATAGTTTCATCTCGATCACAGAAACTACACCTAGTAGGTCCTGTCCAATTACGCTTTGCCAAATTGTCCTTGGTTAATATTACTTGTTTATGGACAAACCACATAAACACTTTGATTTTCTAAGGAACTTTGACAGCCCAAACATGTTTGGAACTAGGAATCGAGCTTGAATTGATAACATCAACATACATTGATTTAACTGTAAACTCTCCAGACCTAGTAAGGTTCCAGCGTAATTTATCGGGTTGTTGACATAACTGAACGTCCATCAGTCTACTTAGTAGATGGAGCCATTCTTCCCAACGATTGCCAACTAATGTCCTTCTGAACTGAATATTAAGGGGGTTGGATTGAAGTACTGTTGCAACGAACGCCTCACGTCATTGAACAATACGATATAGAGACGGGTATTGAATGGTAAGGGGGGTCTCTCCGAGCCAGGTATCCTCCCAGAATCGCGTACTAGCGCCATTGCCAATAATAAACTTTGTCCTATTAAACAAAGTTACTTTGACTTTCATAAGCCCTTTCCAAAAAGGTGAGTCAGTCTGCCTTGCTGTCACCTGTGACAAAGTTTTGGAGTGAAGATACTTGCTATGGAGGATCTGCGCCCAAGTGGCATTAGTTTCACTCGATAACTTCCACAGCCACTTGCTGAGAAGACATCTGTTCTTAACCTCAAGATTCTCAATACCAAGACCCCCCTTGATCTTTCGGTCAACAGATCATATCCCATTTAGCGAGTTGGTATTTTCTTTTCAGTTCATCGCTCTGCCAGAAGAATCGTGATCGATAGAAATCTAGTCTTTTTCTAACTCCAACTGGGACTTTGAAGAAAGACAAAAGAAACATAGGCATACTCGTAAGAACCGAGTTAATCAGAATTAATCAGCCTCTGTATGACATGAGCTTTCCCTTCCAGCAACTCAGTTTCTTTTCAAAGCGGTCCCCGATGCACTTCCATTCTCTGTTTGTCAGCTTACGATGGTGGATTGGTATACCTAAGTATGTAAAAAGTAAAGTCCCCAATTCGCACCCAAACAATTGCCTATATGCCTCTTGTTCGTCATTGGCTCTACCAAAGTAGAACAATTCGCTTCTATGAAAGTTAATCTTTAACCCGGCCAATTGTTAAATAAGCATAACACCAACTTCATATTTCTCGCTTTGGCCAAGTCATGCTCCATAAAGATGATAGTGCCATCAGCGTACTGAAGGATAGACACACCTCCGTCAACTAGATGAGGTACCAAGCCACCCACCTGACCAGCCTCCTTAGCCCTTCCTATCAAAATTGCCAACATATCAACTACAATGTTGAACAGGATAGGAGACATCGGATCCCCTTGTCTCAGGCCCTTATGTTTCTGGAAATAATGACCTATGTCGTCATTCACTTTAATTCCAACACTCCCTTTTTGCGTGAACGATTCTACCTGGCGTCGTCAGGCTTCATCAAAACCTTTCATACGCAAGGCCTGTTGAAGGAATGGTCATTTGACTTTATCGTACGCTTTCTCGAAATCCACCTTAAAAACAACTCCATCTAATTTTTTCGAGTGAATTTCGTGGAGCGTTTCATGAAGGACCACCACCCCTTCTAGGATGTTTCTGTCCGGCATGAAAGCGGTTTGGGAATATTGCACCACCGAATGCGCAATCTGTGTGAGCCTATTAGTCCCAACCTTGGTGAAAATTTTGAAACTAACAATAAGGAGGCAGATCGGCCTGAACGTGACAGTGCTGTTAACATGTCATCTTGCAAGATAGATAAATTACAAAAATTCGTCGGATGGGACTTAGCTAGCTAGCTAGATATCTAGGAATACGAGGACACACAGCGATGAGACGGCGCCTCTCTTGCTCGTTTTAGTTATATGTTGTTATCTTGTTATGTCATCCCATCAGTATTAATGTTGGGTAAGCAAGTTGTTAAGTGAAAGAAAGTGGTTTAGATTGCAGCCAAGGGTTCTGATTACCGTCCCTACACGGAATATGAGTCCACCAGATGTTAGCGTGATTCAGCGATCCAAATCGAACTAAGAGCCCCCGGCGATCTACTTCCGCCGTGAGCTCAACGACCAAGAGCGGGCAAGTTATGCGGCGATGCTTGAACTCTTAGGCCCAATTTCGCTGTCCATAGCAGCAGACTCGGTGACTTCGGCGCTCACCGCATCCGGCAAGTTTTCGGTCAAATCCCTGTACCATAAGCTTTGCCAGGGCCCAGCCTTGCCGATGGCGAAGGGCCTATGGAAGGCGCGCCTCCCGCTGAAAATCAAAGTGTTTTTCTGGCAGCTGTTCAGAAACAGACTGCCCACCTCTGAAAATGTGGCTAAAAGGCAGGGGCCGTCGACCGGCATGTGCGCGATTTGTAACGTGGTAGAGGATGCAAACCACGCCTTTTTCCGGTGCCCGCTGGCCAGGTTCGCCTGGAGCACGGTCTGGACCGCGGCCGACGTATCCTGGGACCCGAGGTCAACCAGCGATCTTGTGGCTATCCTTGACTCGGTCCAGGGGAGCAGTAAACGTGTGTTGTGGAGCTGTGTCGGGCCACTGTTCTGGGCACTTTGGCTAACTAGGAACAAACTTGCTATTGAGGGGATCTTCCCGACTCATCCGGCTAATATCATCTACAAATGCAACTTATTCCTGCAGCAGTGGAGTCCGTTGGCGAGGCGCAATGATGCTGAGAGGATGCAACATGCTCAAGACCATCTATGCCAGGTGTACGTGATGTCTAGGGAGCCAGCCGCCACTTCTTGATTTGGAGTGGCCCTTTTGTTCGTGTGCGAGCCTGCGTGCTCAGTGTTCTGGCCTCCGCGCCATGTAACTTCTACTCGCGCTCTTTTGGCTGTGAACCCTAAAACTTCCCGCCTTTGTCTGGCCTGAGCACTTTGATGATGTTTGTAAGGCCTGACTTTGGTTTCACACTACGACACCCTTCCAACACTTCCATTATTCCTTTTCTCCGTCTTGTCTAAGAGCATCATCAATAGTTCATATATTACTTTGTTGGTAAAATTGTCTATGACATCGACCAATAACCCAGCATACAATAATTCGAAAAGAGTGTGCCTAAGTTGCCCAATAGAAGGTGGGAGAAAAGTATAAATTTACTCTCTAATTTATACCTTAGAACTTGTGCAAAGATCTATTAGTTCAGGTGCGTATATAAAACCTTGATTTCTTTCTTTGTTTATTTATGAGCCACATCATTACATGTTCCTTGTGATAAAGGTTACCAACAACCATCATATAACCATTAGAAATGACCTAAACGTCTCATCAAAAGGACGACATTGCCACTGTTGTGTCTTTGAATTTGCCACTCGCATTAGTCAAGGAAACTAGTAGTTAGACTCTGCTGATTCAGGATGTGTGGCATGCTGGCTCGCTTGGCCAATTTTTTTACGAGAAAGCTAATTTCCAGTCGACTGGAAATTCGCCAACAGATCCGAACAACCCGTCCGTCGTTGGATCTGGATCCCACGATCACCAACGAACCCACGTCCTTCTCATGCGCCATCGAAAAAATTATGCACTGAGTGGGTATCGAGCACACGACCTCTAACTTCACGTGCAGGCTGCTCAGTAGCTGAACTAGCTCTTTTGTCTGTCCTGAAGCAGGCTAAGTTCTTTTTCTAGTCTAGTTTAAACGGTCTTCTGAAAAAAAACGCACACACTGAAGACACTAGTAACGGCTTCCACTAATTTAGGCCTTAACCTCTCCTGGCCCATGCATGCATACTGGATTGTTGATTGCGCACCTTCCACGCTAATCGAGAAATGGTTAGCGTCAGGCACGGACGATTCTGTTCGATTGAGCGATTTTCTTTTTCTCCCGCGTCGCGTTCCATCGAGCGATTTTCTTTTCCTCCCGCCTCGTTGAACCATTTTTTTATGCACCGCTCGTACGAGTTCCCTCGACCGTCAGTCCCTCCGATTTTCAGGTGGTGAGTAATTAAGTCGCGTTAATCTTTCTCGTCAAAAAATAGTGTGCCAACAGGATTCGATCCTTGTAAATTTTACAAGGTAACCCACTAGCCAACCACCTCACCTACAATTCCTCTTTTGTAAAAATGAAAGCAAATAGGCTTTTTAACCTGTCTCCTTTTCTATGTTTGCACAAAAGTGAATGCAATATCCGATCTTTTCCGCACGTAAGTAGATTATTTTACCAACTCGTCTCGAGTTGATGATACCATGGTAATTTTGGTGGAGGAGGTTGATGAAATATACCGTTGGTAATTTTTGTGTGTGTATAGCATGGTAACTCACACATCACATACCTGATAACTTATGTACTCGGTACTGATTACTTTGGCGATCGGGAGGGAGGCGTTGATGAAATATCCCGGGTCATTTTTGTGTGAATATCATGATAACTCACACATCACATACCTGATAAACTTATGTACCTCAATCCTGGTAACTTTGAGGGAAGTGGTGTTGATGAAATATCCCCAGTTACTCTGATGTGAACAACATGGTAACTCAGACATCAGAGACCCGATAACTTATGCACCCCGGTCCTGGTAACTTTGGCAAGAAGGGGTGCTGAAATATACCCCCAATAATTTACGCACCGCAAACATGATAACTTTTCCCTCCGCCGGAGGGAGGGGTTTTGATGAAATATACTCTCAATAACTTTTGTGTAAATATGATGATAGTTTACGCATCACTGTCCTGATAACTTTTATGCAAATAACATGATAACTCATACATCATAGACATGATAAATTATGTACCCAGTCCTGGTAACTTTGTCGGTGGGGGTAGGGGTGGGGGGAGTCGTTGAAACATACCACGGTAACTTCCATGCAAATAACATGATAAATCACACATTGTAGACATGATAAATTATGTACCCAGTCCTGATAACTTTGTCGGTGGGGGTAGGGTGGGAGGAGTTGTTGAATCATACCACGATAACTCTTATGCAAATAACATGATAACTCACACATCGCAGACTTGATAACTTATGTACCCGATCCTGGTAATATGGCGACTGTGGCGAGGGGGGGGGGGTGATGCCCCGCTAATTTCTGTGTAAATAACATGGTAATAGAAACATACAAAAATGATAACTCCCATACAAACGCCACTGTAACTTTTGACCTGAAACTTTTTTGTTGAAAAACATACACCCGATAATTTCTGTGTAAATAACATGATGATGTATCATCGCAGACTTGATAACTAATATTTTACGTTTAAACACCATGGTGTCTTTCATCCAAGGGAAAAAAGTTTTTGAAACATTTCACCGGTAATTTCTATGTTAAATTACCATACTTTCCCATGCTTTTAACCTTCTCGTACTGTAGTTACCAGCCTTATCCTAGTACGGTTATCATGTTACTCAGACCATAGTTAGCACGCTGGTCATTACCAAAGTTACCAAGCCAAACTTTATTTTTTTCTTTTGATATGGCAGAAATAAGAACGGTTCAAATAACATTGTCATTCTACAATAAACAACAACAAAAGGTGGCTTATTTGGTTATTAGGCTCGATAGGTATTACATAGACCTGAGTTCGAATCCTCTTTCAAGCACTTTTATTTTCTTTTCATATTATGCAGCGAAAAACCAGAAAAAACCACTAGCAATTTACTACAGTTTTTGAGAGAAGGAAAAAAAATCAGTGAAAGCGGGAGGAACGACGCAGCGGGACGAACGGAAGGATCGATCGAAGGTCGTGCGGATCTGTTGCTAACCACCAGTCGACTGGTGGTTAGCACAGTCCATTTTTTTTATTAATAGTAAATAGTAATGCAGCAATTCCAAAATTGATAATGATTGATTTTGAAATTTGAAAAATAGGAAAGGCGCTATGGACAACAGCGCCCAGACTGGACTCTATTCCGAATGATGTCCATGGCTGGACGGTTTTAAAGAAAGCGTCCAGTTATGTCGTTCCGGTCAGGTGCTCTTATTAATCTATACCGAGAGTATTTCCTCCAATAGATTTAATACATGTGAGCTTTGGATATTTTGTGATGGTTGTAAGGCATCCATAACAAATTACTAAAACGCTCATTTGTTCCATTAACTCTAGCACAGTTTGCTTTTGCCAATTAGATGAGAAATCGACTTAAAATACATGAATGTATGAATTGTTAACACACAATCACATCTCAGTGATTGCCAAAATACAATGAAGAAAAAACAGTGACTCGTCAGCTACCAAAAGTGTCTCAAGCAAGTCTAATTGTGCATTCTATATCATGGGCATTTTCAAAATCCCCTACTCAGTGTGTGATGACCTGACTCGTATAATACGCCAATACTGGTGGGGGGTGGAGAACGGCAAGAGGAAGATGGCCTGGTTGAGCTGGGACAAACTACGGCTACCTAAACCCATGGGGGGCATGGGTTTTCATGACATGAGGGCTTTCAACCAGGCTCTGCTCGCCAAACAGGCCTGGAGGCTCATTGACAAGCCTGATAGCTTATGTGCGCGTCTGCTGAAAGCTAAATACTACCCCTCTGGACAGCTCCTTGATACTGTCTTTCCGAGCTCCGGTTCGGAGGTGTGGAAAGGAGTTTTGCATGGCCTTGAACTTGTCAAGAAGGGGGCGATTTGGCGTGTTGGCAATGGTACTATGATCCGGACGTGATGCGATCCGTGGATTCCGCGCCCTCAATCATTCAGACCAATTACTCCTAAATGTAATTGCCGCCTCAACTGGGTCTCTGAATTCCTTGACGACAATGGGGCATGGAGGGTAGATTGGCTGAGGGAGTTTTTTTGGGAGATGGATGTGGAGCACATTCTGAAGATCAGACCCTCACCGCGTCAACGTGATGATTTTTTATCTTGGCACCCGGAAAAGAGTGGCCAATTCACTGTAAGAAGTGCGTACAGGCTAGCCACTTATGATCACAATGTTACCTTCGCAAACGGTGCTTCTAGCACTAATCCTGAGGGGAACAGATCGAGCTGGAATTATATATGGAAGACCAAGGTTCCCCAGAAGATGAAGATCACGGCTTGGAGGTGTGCGACAGGTACGCTAGCTACTCAGCAATGTAAATCCTATAGACACCTGGCCACGACATCTACTTGTCCGTTGTGTGGTGTTGATGTGGAGGACTCTTTCCATGCCTTAATGGCCTGTACCCATGCAAGAACCCTATGGATTAACATGAGACGAAGATGGCCGCTGCCTGGGGATGAGGCTATCATCCATGATGGAAAGGAATGGCTGGTTTCCTTGCTGTCTAGGTGCTCTCAAGATGTCCGCGACTTGATCATCCTGCTGTTTTGGAGGATTTGGCAGTTGCGGAATGATATGACTCATGGGAAGGCAGCCCCCCCGGTGCCTTCTACCGTCGAGTATCTGGATAGCTACTATAAATCGATCAAGCTGGCTGGTCGATTTTCCACTGAAGATATCCTGAAGGGTAAGATGCCCACTGTGGATATGGACAGGCCGACGCTCTTGGTGGAGCGTCTTGCAGTTCCATGGCCAGCCCCAACGCACGGCTCCGTGGCGCTCTCAGTTGATGGCTCGTTCAACCAGGAGGATGGTTCTGCTGCGGCAGGGATGGTGCTCAGGAACGAAGAAGGGGAGATCTTGATGGCCGCGTATCGCTTTATTTTTCATTGCAACGATCCACTCGAAGCTGAGCTACATGCGATCATGCAGGGTATGGCTCTGGCCATTCAGCATTCCGATCGTCCAGTGATCGTGCAATCGGACTCCTCGGAAGCCCTGTCTAGTTTGACAAATGGTGTGTTGGTTCAATCGCGGTATGGTCATATAGTTCTGGAAATCAAAGTCTTGCTTGGTAGGAGGGAGTTTTCTTCACAAAAGATTAGTAGACTTCAAAATAGAGTTGCCGATCGTCTCGCGAAATATAGCCGATCCGAACGAGCTACGGCTGTGTGGCTTGGTTCAGTTCCACCATGTATCGAGGACATTTTGCCCCTCGACTGTAACTCTATTCATATGTAATGATACTCCCTTTACCCCGCAAAAAAAAAATAATTGTGCATTCTAGGGTAGGACCAGATCAATACAACCCTCGTCTCGTGGGTCGCTAGCGACTCACGGGGCGACTCCCAGCCGCCGCAACAGGGAGCCTCCTCTGCGCTCATCCCCCTAGCGGCCGCTGCCGCCGCCGGCCGCCTGGCTGGCCCGTGGTGGCACGGCGCCCCTTCCTCGTGCTGCTACCTCTCTGCTCGAACCTGCAGCGCCTCCCGGCCACTACGCGATTGCGCATCCTGGTTGGTATCTGATCCGCGGCCGTCATGGCGACGCTCCAGCAGATCGGCCGCTTCCTGTTGGCGGCTTGCTAGTGTTGGTGCCTCCTCGGCTGCTGGCCCTCGGTCCCGGTGGGCTCCCGTCGATGTGCCTCGGCCAGATCGGGCTGCCCCTGCATGGCCGGCCAGTCCGTCAAATCTGACGGCAGTTGCATCCAGATTGGACTGGGATTCATCCACTTCGACTGGATTTTCGTGCCATGCATGCCGTTGTCGAGGAGACAAACGTGAACCGTCGACGTTGCGGGATGTAGCTGGAAGGCCTCTATGATGGTGTTGTGCCGGTTGCCGGCCCTCATGAATCTAGCTGTTGACGAGTTCCGGAATGCTTCATCGCAGATCTTCATTAGGCGCTTGATGTCTGAAGATTGCGGGATCAGATGGGATTCGGTTGTGGGTGCCCCTATTTCAGCCCGAGTGACTTCAGGAGGGTGTGACGCGAAGCTTCGGTATCAGTTGACATTATGGAACACATCGGTATTTCGATTTCCATGGTGAAGACGATGTTGGAGAACGTCATGGCGGCTAAGGACTAAGGCCTTGTAATGGCGGTCGAGTCTTCGTAGCAATGAGGACTTTGCTTTCGTGACTCGTAGCAGCGACATCGGCAAGTGGGGGCGGCAACACAGACGAAGTACAGAGTCTTAGCTTTCAGGGTGAAAACCCAAGGCTTGGCCTTAATTAGTTGTGCCCGGCAGTAACCTTGTTGAAGGCATTGTTTTGAGAGCGCGGATCTTCTTCAGGGTAAAAACCTAAGATCTCGGATCGGGCGATGACAGTGCTTGTGCACTATTTCCTTTTTGGAGGCATCGCTTTCGGAGAGTTTTCGACTTCGGGTATTATCTAGGTGGTGATCACTATAGCGGGTTCTTTTATTCTTATTCTTCTTTTTTATTCTTTTGGTTGTGTACATCCGTAATGTTTTTACGATATTGCGTTGTTGTAGAGGTTGGATGTAATTGGTATCTTTCGATATTAATATATTCCCCTTGTCAAAAAAATTGTGCATTCTACAACGGAGACTTAATTGCTTTCTAGACTGCGTAGAGGGCGAAAACCTCCAGCGATTCAACCATGGACAGTGTGCTCCGGTACACTCCTTGCTACTAAGGGCGCCTTCAACGCCAATTTCCAAACAGGACAACACATTTGTCCATGGACAAGGGGACCAATCCACGAACACGGTTGCGGGAGGCAGTCATTCAAAGCTTTCAGCATATGTATGGTTACATTTTGGAAGAATTATAAAAAAAATGAACAAATTTGATGCATATTTAAATGCATGGGATGATATTCATTTATGCATGGATGATTTTTACATAAAACCTCATGCTTTTCATCTAAAACGGAGAAAACTCATTACATTTAGACATATTTCAACTAAACTGAACTCTAAACCTAGCCTAAAATGACTGCCAGCGCCTGTTCCCCATCTCCGGTCAGCCATGAGCCCCGAGAAAAGAAACTCTACCTATTCTGCGGCCACGACCGTTCGAACTAGATCTATCCGCCTCCATGTCACCGGCAAGCAGTTAATCGACTGACCATGTTGAGGCCGCCAAGCTTGGCTTCAACAGGAGGGAGGAGCGCTGGCCTTCATGAGACACAAGCGCTGATAAGGACTCGACTAGATGGCGAGTCGTTCGATGTCCCGATCTTTCACGGTGCTAGCAGCAGCAACAAGAAATTCCGGTCGAGCAAAGATGCAAGACCGTAAGATCAGAAACTTGTGTCGATTAGATTGGATCGACTCCACACGCAGCAGCACCAAAATCCCCTCGGATCAGCAACAAAGATACTTGATGTCCCCCGACATGGAACGTTTTCTGTAGTTTTATTGATCTCACGACTAAAACAAAATTTGACCATTACATCAGCCGTAGCCAGCCTTTTATATAG
Source organism: Triticum aestivum (assembly GCF_018294505.1). Lineage (NCBI taxonomy): Eukaryota > Viridiplantae > Streptophyta > Magnoliopsida > Poales > Poaceae > Triticum > Triticum aestivum. The sequence goes on along the minus strand of NC_057798.1, from coordinate 809,641,987 downwards.
GCATCACACACCCGATCAAACCGGCCCACGAGCAAAGCAAAACTGATACGGACTCTCTCTCCTAACCATAAACCGAGCACGACTCCTAGTACTACTACGACTCCTCTAAATCTCACGCCTAAGGAAAAGTTCCTTTACCTAACAACCAAGAATTTACTATTTAACTATCCGGCCATGCTGATCACTAGGATCCAAAATATACCTTAACCGTACTATATCACCTTGGATTTAGAACGCTTCTGCACGTAAACCTCATGTGACCTGGACCGAAATAGCACCAACAATTATCCAGCTTGGCGTACGAAAATTAGGCTTGACTTTTTCAGGCTCTGGTTTTGGTGACGGTATTTTAAGTGCATTGTACCCATCATCAACATATAAGAATTTGTAATATGACCAGTGTTTGCTACGGCACTGATGGGCACATCAAGCGCCCACGACCTTCCATGCACTACTCTTGCATGTTGCCGGCGACGCCCGCGGATGTGGGCTTTGTGGTCGTAGCGGCGGGTCGCGAGCAAGCTGGTAACCTCGTCTTCGTCCTCGCTCTTGCTGAACAGCTCATCCGCCGCCTCGTTGAACTCCCAGTAGGCGGCTTCTAACTTTGCCTGACGTTGGCGGTACTGCCAGCTGTCACGACAAATGTCGCAGGCGGAGCGATAAGACTCGAGCAACGCCTCCGGCTCAGGCATGTCCATGTCCCGTCCAATGGCCGTTCGAGCTGCGAGTTGCTCCTCTGCACGCCGGTGCTCCTTGAGGAGGTGAGCGTTGTACTCCTGGTCATCCTGCACCTACCGGAACACGGCCTCCCACTCGGCCAACTCCATTCGGTGTAGTGAGCATGGGCCTCACCCATGGTGATGCCCGCATGGACTGGCAAGGAGGATGGCGTCGGCTCGTCGTCGGTCGCGTCCTCCATTGGGACGTCCGCAGCCCCGGCCTCTGCCTGCTTGCCGACATGCCGGCCGGCAGCAATGGCGGCGATCTCCAGTATCTACTCGGACGAGAGGCTGTCTGATGTAGGGTGGAACCCTAATTCGTCGATCTTTCACGTTTGGAGGGGATCCTACGGAGGAATCATGAAGAACATGCGGAAGCACAAGGGAAACACGGGGGAAAACGAGAGGGAATCACTTAACCAACAAGGAATCGATCACACAAGTGCTAGATCACCACACACATAAGAGATCCACAAGATACATGGTCAACAAAGGTAAGGATACAAAGGAACCGTTCTTCTCCAAAAGGAGGCCTTGATGTTCTTCCCTAAAGAGGGGTCTTGAATCCGCTAGGGGATCTTCTCCGAGGAGGTCCTGATCTCCGTGGAGAAGTAACCGAGTGGATGAGCAAAGGCTCTCACACAAATATGAGCTAATCCAATGCTAAGTCTCAAAGTGAGGAGAGGGGGTCCTATATATAGAGTCGGGGGCGAAGGGGTACATGGGCTCAGCCCAACACGCGCGCGCAGGCACTGGCCGGATGATCCGGACGAGGGTCCGGATGATTCGGGCTGGTCCGGATGATCCGGGTGGAGGCCCGGATGAGCCGGAGGGTCGGCTGGTGGTCGCACAGGGCCGGATGTCCGGCTGGAGGTCCGGATGTCCGGGCCGAGTCCGGATGATCCGGGACGGGGTCCGGATGATCCGGCTTCAGCGTGGAGCTTCTGTAGGCTTCGGTCGAATTAGCCGGATCATCCGGACCGGGGTCCGGATCATCCGGGCTCTGTCCGGATCGTCCGGGCCTCCGTCCGGATCGTCCGGCCTCTCTGGTCCTTGTTGCTTTCTCCACTCCGTCTTCATGCATGTCTTCCGCTTCCGGTTCTCCTTGCTTCCTAGCCTCTTCATGGTTGACTCCTTGGTACCTGAGTATGCATAGAGTTTCCGTTTGAGGTAGCAACCATGTCTCATGTGAATCGAAGGAGAGTTGTGATAGGAGTGATGTCACCTCGGTTTCGAGAGCTCTTGTACGTGCTCGAGTCATAGGTCCTTGTGGGGTTGGATGTGTTGATGTAGAGTCCATGGGGATGATGGAAGGATGCTCCGCATCATATCCCCTCCCTTCGAAAGGATCCGACCTCGGATCTAGATCTTCATCACCATGGAAAGGCGAGAGGTCTTTGACGTTGAAGGTGTCGCTCATGTTGTACTTGTCGCTTGGTAGATCGAGCATGTAGGCGTTGTTGTTGTAGCGTGCTAACACCTTGAAGGGTCCATCGGCTCGGGGTAGTAGTTTGGACTTGCGTTCGTTTGGGAAGCGTTCCTTGCGAAGGTGTAGCCACACGAGATCGCCTATGTTGAAGATCATGGGTTGCTTGTTGATGTTGAGCTTGGTCGTTAGTCGTTGTACTTGGCGCTCGATGGTGTTTCTTGTATCTTCATGCATCTTCTTGATGTAGCTTGCCCGGGCACTTGCGTCGAGGTTGGTGCGCTCTTGTAGAGGTAGAGGTAGAATGTCCAATGGGGACAATGGGTTGAAGTCGTAGACGACCTCGAAGGGGGACTTGCCGGTCGTCGAATGTCTTGCGCGGTTGTAGGCGTACTCGGCGCTGGGTAGACACGCCTCCCACTCCTTGATGTTCTTCTTGATCAACACGCGAAGTAGAGTGGAGAGCGTCCGGTTCGTCACCTCCGTTTGGCCGTCGGTTTGAGGATGGTATGCGGATGAGAACAAGAGCTTGATTCCAAGCTTGGCGCAAAGAGTTTTCCAAAAGTAACTCAAGAACTTGACGTCGCGGTCGGAGACGATTGTCTTTGGTACTCCATGGAGGCGCAAGATTTCCCTACAAAAGAGATTTGCAATATGTGAAGCATCGTCTACCTTGTTGCAAGGAATAAAATGTGCCATCTTAGAAAACCTATCCACAACCACAAACACGGAATCCTTTCCATTTTGAGTTCTAGGCAAACCAAGTACAAAGTCCATGCTAATGTCTTCCCAAGGTTGATAAGGAATAGGAAGAGGCATGTAAAGACCATGAGATTGAGCTTTTGACTTAGCTTTGCGGAATGTTGAGCATCGGGTGGTGAAGCATGAGACGTCTCGAAACATCCTTGGCCAAAAGTAGTTCTTGGAGAGCGTGGCGAAGGTCTTGTCGCGTCCAAAGTGTCCCATGAGTCCACCGCCATGAGCCTCTTGCAAAAGGAGCAAACGAAGAGAAGACTCGGGTATGCATAGTTTGTTAGCCTCATAAGATAACCATCCTTGAGGTAATATTGTTCCCAAGATGTATGCGTCAAGCATTTAGCATAATGAGGTGCAAAAGATGGATCACTAGCATACAAATCTTTGATGTGCTCAAAACCAATAACATTCAACTCAAGTTGGGTGACAAGCGTGCATATGCGTGAAAGTGCATCGGCAACTACATTTTCCTTGCCCTTAATGTACTTGATCACATATGGGAAAGATTCAATAAATTCACTCCATTTGGCATGATGCTTGTTCAATTTAGTTTGACCTTTCAAGTACTTAAGCGTTTCATGATCGGTATGGATGACAAATTCGTGAGGTCTAAGATAATGTTCCCAAACATGTAGTACACGCACAAAAGCATACAATTCCTTGTCATATATGGGATAGTTAAGTTGAGCACCGGAGAGTTCTTCACTAAAATAATCAATGGCTCGTTTTTCTTGCATCAAAACTCCGCCAATTCCGGTACCACTTGCATCACAATGAACCACAAAAGTTTTGTCAAAATTGGGCAAAGCAAGAATCGGAGCATGAGTAAGCAAAGACTTGAGCTTATCAAAAGCGGTTGCTTGCAAAGGTCCCCAAACAAAAGGAGTATTCTTCTTGCTCAAAGTATGCAAAGGAGCGTCTATTGTGCTAAAATCTTTCACAAATCGACGATAAAATCCTGCAAGACCAAGGAAACTTCGCACTTGTTGCAAATTGGTGGGTTGGGGCCAAGTTTTAATTGCTTCAATTTTAGTTTCATCAACATGGACACCCTCGGAAGAGACAACGAAACCCAAGAAAACCACTTTGTCAACGCCAAAAGTGCATTTTTTCAAGTTGGCATAAAGACTTCCCTTTCGAAGTGTTTGCAAAACAAGCTTAACATGATCAAGATGCTCTTTCATGGTTTTGCTAAACACAAGAATATCATCGAAGTAAACCACAACAAAGATTCCAATATAAGGTCTAAGCACATGATGCATGAGACGCACAAAAGTTCCGGGAGCTTCCGACAAACCCATAGGCATAACCAACCACTCATATAAGCCAAATTTGGTTTTAAAAGCTGTTTTCCATTCATCACCCTCATGAATGCGGATTTGATAATAGCCACTTTTAAGATCAATTTTTGAGAAAAAGTTGGCTCCACTAAGTTCATCAAGCATATCATCTAAGCGAGGAATGGTATGCCTATAGTGCACGGTGATAGCATTTATGGGTCTACAATCGGAGCACAAGCGGAAACTTTCATCGGGCTTAGGCACAAGTATAACGGGAACGGCACAAGGGCTTAAGCTTTCACGTACATGACCGTTGTCGATTAGTTGTTGTACTTGCCGTTGAATCTCTTTGGTTTCTTCGGGATTGACACGGTATGGAGCTTTGTTTGGAAGTGGCGCTCCGGGAATGAGGTCAATTCGATGCTCAATGCCTCGTAGAGGAGGTAGACCCGGAGGTAGCTCTTCGGGGAAAACATCTTGAAATTCCTGCAAAAGAGATTGAAACACCAAAGGTAGCTCGTGAATGGTGTTAGTTTTTGTTTCTCCATCCTTGCACACAAGGACAAAGTGCATCACACTCGATGGGTTCTCACACACTTCTCTCATCTCATGTTTGGTGGCGAATAGTATGAGGTTTTTCTCTCTAGGCGAAGAGTCGCTCAAGTTTGGCTTGTGGCTCTCACTCACTTTTTGGTGGTTCACTCTCTCACTCTTCTCTCTTTGGTTGGTGGCTTGTTTGTCGGCTATCACTTGACTAGGAGACATGGGTCGTATGACATATGCTTTTCCTTTCATCTTGAAGGTATAGTGGTTCGTACGCCCATTGTGGTAGACACCACGGTCAAATTGCCATGGCCGCCCAAGGAGAAGGTGGCAAACGGTCATTGGGACCACATCACATTCCAAAGTGTCCTCATATGCACCTATTTTGAAGGATACTTGGACCGTATGCTCAACTCGTATAGTGCCGGAGTCACTTAGCCATTGGACCTTGTAGGGGTGTGGGTGCTTCTTCTTGACCAATTGAAGCTTTGAGCAAAGTTCTTCGCTTGCCAAGTTGTGGCAACTACCTCCATCGATGATGACCTTGACGGATCGTCCATTGATGCCGGCCTTCGTGTGAAAGATGTGGCATCGTTGGTCTTCTTCTTGTTGATGTTGAAGTGTCAAGACCTTGGAGACAACTAGAGCGGGGCTCGTATCTTCATCACAAAAGACTTGATCATCTTCGTCTTCATTCACGCGTCGGTGCATGGCCACTTGCTCAATAGCTTCCATTTCATCTTCACTCATTGAGTCGTAGGTGCCATCATCGTTTAGGATCATGGTGCGCTTGTTGGTGCACTCATATGACTTGTGGCCTCGGCCGCCGCAAGTGAAGCACTTAAAGGAGCTTGTCTTGACGGTCTCATCGGTTGGAGTAGATGATGAAGCACGCGGCTTGAGGTTGCTTGTAGTAGGAGGAAGACGACTTGAACTTGTGGAAGTTTTCTTGTAATTTGACTTGTCGTCGTTGCTTGGAGAAGTCTTGGTTGATGCCGAAGTTGGAGTAGTTGTTGAAGCTTGGTTGTTGAAGAAGCCGTGTGTCTTGGAAGAGTACTTGGCGTACTTGAAGTCATCTTGCACTTGACGTTCCGCCTTTGTAGCTTGATGCACGAGCTCAATGAGGTTGGAGTAGGGTTGGAAGTCGGCGATTTTCTTGATGGGATGATTGAGTCCATTCAAGAATCGTGCCATTGTTTGCTCATCATCTTCCGTGACATTGGCTCGAATCATGGCAATCTCCATTTCTTTGTAGTATTCTTCAACACTCTTTGTTCCTTGCTTGAGGAGTTGTAGCTTCTTGAAGAGATCACGGTTGTAGTAGGTGGGCACAAATCGTGCTCGCATGACATCCTTCATTTGAGCCCAAGTGGTGATTGGAGGTTCACCTCTTGCTTGTCGGCGCTCAAGGACTTGTTCCCACCATATGAGCACATAGTCTTGGAACTCAAGTGATGCCATAGCGATCTTCTTTTCTTCATCATAGTTGTGCAAACGAAAGATTTTGTAGACCTTCAATGCCCATGAGAGGTACTCTTCGGGATCATTGCTTCCATTGAACTTGGGCATTGTGAACTTGATCTTGCCATAGCGTTGCTCTTTATTGTGTTGTGGTCGATGTTGATGATGACGTTCTTGTCGTGGAGGGTAATCATCCTCATGTTGCGCTTGGCGAGGAGGAAGTCCATGATCACCTTGCTCTTGTTGACCTTGAGGTTGAGGTTGAGCTTGAGGAGCTTGTGGAGGAGCTTGTGGGACTTGACGTTGCGCACGCGGATGGTAGTTCCTCTCTTGTATTTCTTCTCGAAGGGCTTCCTCTTGATTGCGCCTTTCGCGATTGCGGTTGGCGATAGCTCGACTTGATGCTTGAAGGGCACGTTCCGCCTCAAGAGCTTGTGCTTCTCGTTGTTGTTGTTGATGACGTTGGGCCTCGACATCTTGTTGCTCTTGATATAGGCGCGCTCGTTCTTGTTCTTGTTGGCGACGAAGACGTTGTCGTTCTTGAGCTTGAGCAAACGCCACTTGGTTCGATTGAGGACGAGGAACTTGTTCATCAACTTGCTCTTGGGGATTCTTGTCATGTAGCGGGTTGCGAGATGCATGACGGTCTTGACGCGCGGCTCGTCGAAGAGTGTTCGATGACGGTGTACTTGTGTCGGAGAAGGAGTCGTCGGAGTGGCGACTTGAGTGGCTCCGTCTTGAGTGTGAGGAAGTAGAAGGACGCCGGTTCACCAACAAGGCGCGGAGCTCGTCCATTCTTGCATTGTTCTCTTTCTTGTGTGCGTCGAGCTTGTTGTCGATGCGTTCGCTCATTGCTTGTTGCTCTTGATGGAGAGCTCGTTGTGCGGCAAAGAGGTGGTTCTTGGTGACGTATGATGACATGTCGTCGTCTTGCTCAATGAAGAGTGGATTTGTAGAAGAACTTGGCCTATCCATCATTTCAAGCAAATTGTGAGTGGAAGAAGGAAAAGAACGAATACCAATGTACCTTTGACCGAAGTTGAAGATGAATAAAGTTCACTCAAATGCGGACAATGAAATAGCACTATTGGTACCGATCCTTGTCGATTCTCACACCTACACAAGTAAAAGCCTTTGGTGGAGCTTGTTTAGGATGGTGGCACAAAATTGATTGCAATCGTTAGCTTGACTCAAAAATGTTGAAGAAGATTCGCAAATTCGCATATGCAACAAGTAGACCAAGCAAGTAGTGGTACACGAAAACACACATGCAAATAGATAAATAGGATTGTGCAAACCAAAAGTGAGCCAAAATGTGGAATCCACGAAAATGCTCTTGTTGCACAATACTTGAGAGACGCTAGCACGATTGCACAATAGGCGGATACGGAGCTTGTGCACAACCTACTAGGCAAAAATGCAACGATCTCTATCCCACGTATGCTATATGTATGGTATTTCGGTGTAATGATCCAAGATGATCTTATATGACAATCTTAATGTTGTATGATGCTATGCTTGTTGCTTTTAAGCTCTTTGCTTATCTTTCCTCTTTGCTTAAAAGCTTGAGTGGCTCTTCCTCTTTTGAGCTCTTTTCTTAGGCAAACATGACGAACCAAGATAGCAATTGTGTATGCGATGACAACTTTGTGACACACAAGTTGATTCCGAGATATGCACCAAGATGGTATGTATGATATGGTGTATGCAACTAATGTGCACAAGTCACGTTGCCGGCAATACTCAATGGCTAGTCTCGATGGGTAAGCAACGCAAAAGATGGTATATGATGGTTATCAATGCAATTGCAAGGTATGACAAAGATGTCGTCGATGTTACCGTCCGTAGCGAAGATGAGTAGTCGACCAAAATGAGCGTTTGTTGTTGATGTTGCACCGCGCCTAGATAGCCGAAACACAAAAGGACACGGAAATCTCACTCAACTTGTCGAACTCAAATTCGAATAGTAGTACGGAGGTTGTGTCGTGGGGTTTGGCGAGTGGAAGTGGTGGTAGATGGGGTGGGGAGGGTGTATGTAGGTGTGGATGGTGGTGGTGGTGGGTGGTGGACTGCAGAACTGCAGTTTTGGCAGAGGAAGCCGGATGATCCGGGCCAGGAGCCGGATGATCCGGGCACGTCCGGATGATCCGGGCAGGTCAACCACACACGGGAACTGCTCGGGAAGAACACGAAAACGGGGAGAAATTTGACGATTTCGGGGATTTTGGGTGGATTTCGAGGGGAAGAAGGTGGGGAAAAGCAAGATCCACGAGTTACACACCGAATCCACGGATCAAAAACAACAAAACATCATCAAAACCAACAAATCACAAAAAAAATTTGGGGGGTATTTTTGTGGGGATTTTCGGATAGGACGAAAACAACAAAATCAAGCTAGAAAACATGGGGTAGGGGCTCCAAAAACGTGATCAACGTGGCTCATGATACCATATGATGTAGGGTGGAACCCTAATTCGTCGATCTTTCACGTTTGGAGTGGATCCTACGGGGGAATCACGAAGAACACGCGGAAGCACAAGGGAAACATGGGGGAAAACGAGAGGGAATCACTTAACCAACAAGGAATCGATCACACAAGTGCTAGATCACCACACACATAAGAGATCCACAAGATACATGGTCAACAAAGGTAAGGATACAAAGGAACCGCTCTTCTCCAAAAGGAGGCCTTGATGTTCTTCCCTAAAGAGGGGTCTTGAATCCGCTAGGGGATCTTCTCCGAGGAGGTCCTGATCTCCGTGGAGAAGTAACCGAGTGGATGAGCAAAGGCTCTCACACAAATATGAGCTAATCCAATGCTAAGTCTCAAAGTGAGGAGAGGGGGTCCTATATATAGAGTCGGGGGCGAAGGGGTACATGGGCTCAGCCCAACACGCGCGCGCAGGCGCTGGCCGGATGATCCGGACGAGGGTCCGGATGAGACGGGTGGAGGCCCGGATGAGCCGGAGGGTCGGCTGGTGGTCGCGCAGGGCCGGATGTCCGGCTGGAGGTCCGGATGTCCGGGCCGAGTCCGGATGATCCGGGACGGGGTCCGGATGATCCGGCTTCAGCGTGGAGCTTCTGTAGGCTTCGGTCGAATTAGCCGGATCGTCCGGACCGGGGTCCGGATCATCCGGGCTCTGTCCGGATCGTCCGGGCCTCCGTCCGGATCGTCCGGCTTCTCTAGTCCTTGTTGCTTTATCCACTCCGTCTTCATGCATGTCTTCCGCTTCCGGTTCTCCTTGCTTCCTAGCCTCTTCATGGTTGACTCCTTGGTACCTGAGTATGCATAGAGTTTCCGTTTGAGGTAGCAACCATGTCTCATGTGAATCGAAGGAGAGTTGTGATAGGAGTGATGTCACCTCGGTTTCGAGAGCTCTTATACGTGCTCGAGTCATAGGTCCTTGTGGGGTTGGATGTGTTGATGTAGAGTCCATGGGGATGATGGAAGGATGCTCCGCATCACTGTCCTAGACGGCTTTGGAAGCAGTGCTCGCATCAGGGTGGGATGGCGGCTGCTGCTACTGGTTGCGGTGGCGCGAGCGCCGCGGGCTGCCATGGCCGTCGGTTGGTGGGGGTGGCGGCGCAACAGTGGTGGTCGACTTCGTCCTCCTCTGCTCGACGGCTAGGAGCGTTGGCTGGTGGCGGCCTGTGGTGAAGTGTTGGCAGCTCAACGCACCTGGCGCCGTTGGCCGGCTGCTGGCAATAGGGGCAATTCGGGGTAGGAGGCAGCGACTGCGTGCCAGAGGGTAATCATTGTCTGGCTTGCACCAGGCCAGCGGCGGCGGGGGCCGTGGACCTTGTTACCTTTGTGAAGGCGGCGTCACAACTACTCTCCTCCTTCGGGTTGTCGGGTGTAAACCATGATCTTTTTCGATCGTCGGTTGCGGCTCCGATGTCGCACCCTTCCTGAAGGCACCGTCTTCGAGTCCATGGTTCGTTGGGCACAATATCTTCTCTTCGTGACGCCTCTTTCATGGTGGAGCACTCTGACCGCTTCTTGCTGGACTCTTTTTTTATTCTAATTGCAAGCTTCGAACGGGTTGGGGTGGTGTCGCTGTTCTTTTGCATTGTTGTATCCTTCCTCGGGTGTGTGTGGTATGGTGTCAAGTTGTATGCATTGAGGTATATGCTCTTTGTTTTATCTATAAAGCAGGGAATGTGCCTTTTTAGGTATAAAAAAAAACAACTCGAGTTCATGACAACATGCACAAATATTCACACGCAAATTCTCAGCACACTCACACGGTTGCGGGTGCCTAGTGTAGGAGAGCGAGAAGGGTGGAGAGAGGGGTCACGATGACGTGGTAGTAGTCAGTGTGCCTAGAGATTGCTCAAGCGTAACGGGGAAGAGGTCAGTGTGGTCCTTGCTGAGGAGGATATGACAGCTGGAGTTGGACAGTTGTGGCCCCGGCACGAGCAAGGCACGGCGATGTGAATTGGCAAAGAGGGATAACGGCTAGCGAGAGGAGGGTGGTGTGTTGCGGGAGCGCCATTTTTGACAGGTTAGAGGTGGCGGAGTCTAGCTTTGGTTGTGCGGAGGTAGCCGAGGGTACAAGTCAAAGGCCAAAGGTAGCTAGTCGGGGTCTGGTCGAACCAAACAATGGACGCTGTTTATACCGAAAAAGGGTTTCCCCCCGCTTTGTATACAAAGCAACCAACCGAATCATACAGGGATAGGTGCTGGGGCGGAAGCAGCACAGTCACGCCCAAAAGAAACAACAGAGAAAGAGCAAAAGAAACAAATGCCGACAACGGCGGATCAACAAAAACGAAGAAGCCTCGCGATCGCTAGGCCCACCGGGCTCATCCACTAGGCTCCAAGACTCCGAAGCGCCGGCACCAATCAACACCCCCAAGAAGGATCGCGACGATGACGACGCTGCTGCCAAGGGTTTCCCCCGGTACACGACGAGGCGAGAGGAAGAGTAGCCCCCGACGCCCTCCCGGAAGTTCAGGCGGCACCCACAGGCGCCACCGCGCCGGGGTCGGCCACGCCGACAGGGGTTTCCCCCGATCCCAACCCGCACCTCGGGCACTCCGGATCCCGCCACCAAACCAACCACCACCCTACGCCAACGTGGTCATGAGGCCTCCACGCCGTCTCACCACGGCACCGCGAAGTGAGGACAGCACGACGAAGAATCAGAGCCGGGACTAGGGCATCAGCACCATCGGCACGCGGGAGGGCCCCACCTCCACCGTCAGCGACAGTAGCCGTCCGGACGCAATAGCAGGAGCACACCAGGCCTGTAGGCCCACAGGCCCGGCCGAGCCCTCGTGGGCCCGTAAAGCTCCCGCCTTCGCGCTGCTGCCGGCACGCCATCGGCACCGACGCCCCAAGTCCGAGCCGCTCCTCCTTCTCACCGCGCCGCAGACAACGAGACCATGCCGGGGGGCGGCCCCCAGGGGCCCAGATGGGGCCCGACGTGCCCGGATCTGGGCCGGGGGCGCGTCGACGGCCACCCGGCACCACCACGCCGCCCCGCCGCCAAGGAGCGGCGCCGTCACCACGCCGGCCGCCGGCCGCCACCGCAGGGCCGCCGGACCGCAGCCAAGCCGGGCTGCACCGCCGCCGCCTCCCTGCCCCGGGAAGGGAGCATGTGCGCGCGGGGACTGGAAGGCCCGCCGCCGCCGGCACCACCCGGGCCAGCGTCGGGGGCGCCCGCCGACGGCGGCGGGGGGAGATGGGGAAGGCGGGGTCCCGCGGGCGAGGGGCGCGAGCTCCGCCCCGGCCACCTCCCGGGGAGGCGGCGCGAGGCGGCCTAGACGGAGGGGGGTAGGGCGGAAGGGGGCGGAGGCGGGGGGCGGGGCCGACGGCCGGCGGCGGCGGGAGGGGTGGCGGCGGCAGGAGGGGAGCGGGGGAACCCTAGCGCGTCCACGCTCAACCGTCCAACCTTGGACGTTGTTGTTACTGGCGTCCAGCTCTGGACGTCATTATTCCTAGCGTCTTTTCTACTATTCAAATTTCTCATTAATGTTTATTAGTTTTCAAATTACTGGGATATTAATTATCAATAAAAAAATTGGCTTGCTTGGCCGGTCCATCTAGCGACGTTGAGAGCGATGCATCCCTTTTGCGAGAGGCACAGTTGGTCCCATGGAATATTATTTCACTCGTGTGGTCACTAGAAAGGTAAAAATTGCTTTAGTGTAACATAAATTAGTTTAAAATACCGCAGTTAGTTCTGGTGGAGGCGGTGTTTTTGTTCGTTTGCTTGCTGCGTTGTGATGGGTGCTAGGTGTCAGTTTCATGACTGCGGCGTGGTCTCGGATGAGCAGGTCCTTTGGCGGTGCTGGCAAAAATATCAGTTTTTGTAATATGGTTTCGACTGAGCAGGTCCTTCAAAAACGTTGGCACCATATGGTGTCTGCGGTACCGTCTGGGTTGATTTTCAGCAGTTAGTACATCGACCGCGTCATCAACGCGCTTACATCTTTCGTCGTAAAATAAAAAAACTCGCTCACACCTTTGGTTTTGGCTCTAATGGAATTTGCTGACCCTAGAGCAATGGTTCCCATGCAGATGCAGGGACCAAATCAAACTTGCTTTAGCTCAAAAAAAAAAAGTCAAACGTGCTCTTTCGAAAATAGTCTTGCATATAGTATCTCGATAAATAGTACTACATGACAGCTTAGAGCATCTACACCCAGGCGCCCTATATCCGTCTCATACGTCCGAGCAGGCTGTCCGGTCACTGACCGGTCACAAAAAACTGACCCAGCCGAAGCTCTCAAACGGGCTCCAAACGCCCGGACTGACTGGCGCCCCTACACTCCCATTTCCCCAATCTGTCAAATCCCTAGCGCCGGCGACCATGTCCAGCACCGGTAGCCACTCCGACAGCATCTTCGGAGACAAGGAGGAGCTGGCGCTCCGTATCGCGCTCGAGCACTCGCAGGTCAATACGGGCGGCAGCTCCAGGTTCGGTGCGACGCCACCTGTCGCCCGTCGCCGGCCCTTCCCACCCCGCGCGCGGCTCTATGAGGCCAACATGATATGCTCCTCCTGCCCGATGGCCTCCTCCTCAACCTCCAGTCGCTGCTTCACGCGGGCAGCGCTGGGTTATAGTACCCGCTCCGCCACAGCCACGGATGCGGACTCCAGAGTCGAAGGCACGTGCCGCCCGCCGCGAGAGGGGGAGATGTCGGGCGGGTCCGACGTGTCTGCGTAGTCCGCCCGCCGCCGCCAGGTGCCCGACGAGGATGACTGTCTCCTCGAGTGGATGCCGCCGGTCATCGACTGAGGCGGAGACGAAGGCCCAACGGCTCTGGAGGATCAACGCCAAGCAACTCCGACTCGGCATTGAGAAATCCGAGCGGGATGCGGCGGAGGCAGCGGCAGAGGCAGAGGCGGCGAGGGTGGCCAAGCTCAAGCATAAGCAAGACCGCGTTGTCCGGCGCTTGCAAGGCTACTTCGTCATGTCCGATTCCTCCGACGACGACGACGACGGGTCCAACGGCTCCGGCATGGACCCACCTCCTACCATGGACTCCTACAACTGCGCTGGCGACAGGAAGGGCAAAGGCCGGGCGAGGTAGTGGTGAAAATCTGTCTTAATTTCAAGTTTTTAGATGTAGTTTGAACTTCTCTGCCGTATTATGTGTATTATGTGAACTTTGGCTATCTTTTGAAAATCCGGCTGTGATCTTTTGATAAATCGATTATGCATTTCTATGTCCGCTCATGATCTACGTAGTTTTTATCAATGTTGCATGGTTTAGTATGAATATAGGGGACGGAATATATGAGATACGCGGGTGCGGAGGCGCGGATATAGGGAGTGCGGAGGCGCGTCCACGGATGTATAGGGAGCCGGATTTGCCAAGTCCGGCTGTATATGCTTTTAGCTTGCGGAGAAGAAAAAAGAAGAGAAAAATGCATGCATCACGACCACGGCCAGGGGACACTGCTACAGCTGCATGTCCACTTTCTTGTTGCTACGAGTCAAATCAGTTCTGTTAATTGCCGGAGTTGCTACGACTCACTAATAATAAGTTGTTACAGTGGCCGTCCAATCAGTTCTTGCATGTCCAACTTTAGTTGTCTATCATGAGACGCATGCATGGCACGCAGTAGTTGCCGTGATCGACCTGGGTAGCCACAGGCATCGGCAAATGGCTGGCACCATGGAATTGTCTAATCGTAGTGCCCTTGCTTTCCGGTTGTGGAAGAGCGCGATGGAGGAAATGACACATATACTCCCGGCTTGACGATCGGATTGAAAGTTTCGTCGAAATCAAGGATACCATCCCGCTTGAGCTTGTGGCCAAAACTTATGATGTTGGTTTGGCTACTACAACGGTAGGTTACATCAAATAGTTAATCCTTTGTTGTCGGAGAAAATATGCAAACCAATAATGTTTGAATGGTGTATCTTGCCTACAAATTTTTAACGTTTTTTAAATGTTTACCCAATAGACCATGAATACCTCTAAGCCATTAGAAGAGAGAATAAAAACTAGTATAATATCAAATCTAGTCGCTCAAATACGTGGCTGTTTTCATAACAGCGTGTCTCGAACATCCTTGTTTCGTTTAACTAGTCATCGACCCGTGCAACAGCACGAGCTAGTTATATACTTGGCAACGTAGTAGCGTTTTTGAAATAAATCTTCCATTATATGGGATGTTTGCTCATGTCATCATATACCCAGCTAAATTTTAATTCATTCAAAAGCTTGATGGTGTTATTTTGTTACCCCCATAAAAGATGACTGTTTTATTTGGCATGTGCTGAAAGCTCATGGAGAAACGAAAATACAAAGAACTTTCCACATTGTTAACTCTCCCAAGCATATTAAATAAATCTATGTGCGGAGCACAAAAGGGAAATCATCCATAAAAGGTATACACGGTGTACAGCACAAACACATTTGTGAAAGGTTATACACACGATGAGTCTCTGTATTTTTCATCTAAATAAATTGACTTAAGTACGATTTTGTACCTATAGCAGCTTCTGTACCGAACTAACTATACAAAATAAAGGCCAGCAAAATATATTTACAATTATCAAAACCTTTTCTACAAACTATAAACTTCAGCAAATATTTGTATCATAAGTTCGCTAACCCCAGAGACTGATTATTTCTCTCATCCCAAAGATCAGGTAGAAGTACTATCAAATTCTCAAATTATTATAGAGATACGACATATCGTAGTGGTTGCTGGTCTGATGAGTTGCACACCACATTATAAACTATAAAATAAAACTGGATTATATAGTATTAAATGAAGAGATAGGCAGGTGACTTCAAACATAAATGTAATTTGAGAATCATTTTTTCTCTCTTCCACTTGTACCCAAAAGCGTATCCATTTTTTTCTATTAGAATGAGAAACAAAACTTTGGTTCATTAGGCCTTCCTTTCTGAACCGGGATATAACATTGTAAACAAAATATACAAACGTACCAACATGCCACTTCTGCTGATGTAAAATGTAGCAATAGATTCTATTGACTGGCTACTACATATTCTAGTTTTGCATTACATGGGGCAGATTGCAGGAGAACCCCTTGCAGTTTTTCCAAGTGGAGGATACGATTTATACTGACATGTACATTATTGCACTGCTTTAAAATCTTGATAGTCTCGCCATGTTCCCACTCTGTACCTTTTCACGCAAGCAGCGCTAGTTCACATACATAAGATCAAAACCAATTTTTGAACCATGTTGAATATGCCAACAAACTATTTTGTAATCCTTATTCGGTATACTGCGCTAATGCCAGCCTCATCTCCAAGATTTGAGCTGTCACCTAATTCACAAATAAATAAATAAAAAAACCCGGGTGGGCAACGATCTGTGTTGGCAACAACTACAATTAAACTTACATAAATGGCATTTGTCAACTCGAACTCTACAGGGGGCTCACCTAAGATCATCGAGAGTGATGTTGGAGCCGAGTAGAGTGCACAACAAATAATGAGGTGGAGTAATACTCGCTCTCTCAGCCAACGGAAGGTTAACCACTGCGCCACATAGCTGGGCCAAATCCGTTTCTGCCAGCTGCCTCACATCAGGACGGGCGTTTACAGCTTGGTGCAGAATTCGTACCTGCCAAAAAGCAAAGTTTCTTGAAGCAATATTGATTGATAATATCTATCTTAAGTAGCACGATACAGATATTACCTTCAAATTAATCCATCGTAACTTAAACATGTCTTATATTCTTGAATGCAACCTCACCAATCAAACACGATAAATTTCAATAAAGTTCAGTCATTCACGTCATGGAACAGAAACTGAACCTGTATAATTTGCAGCACTTTGTTTTTTTTTTGCGAATAAGCACTTTGTTGGCTCCTAAGCATTGATTTTACTGCTAATTTGGTACTTATAGATGGAAAATTGTACCTGTCCAAGCACAATATATAGGAAAAGTGGAAAATAACTTGGTTGCATCAGCATAGTACGTAGTACAATTAATACTGGAGTTAAAAACTATCGATTTTGGCACACAATTTTAATTTGTAGCTCCTGTCAGTGCCCCTTGGTTCGTATAAACAACGAATTTATGTTAAAATAACAGTACGGGGAGTAACCACAGTAATAGATAAGATGAATAAATAATACACCATATCTCAAAGGAATTCGTCAGTAAATCTACTTGTAGGCCCATAGGAACCAACATTAGATTTTGCCAAATACCTAACCAGGAGAACAACGACCCATCGAACAGGAAAGTATTCATGACCACAACGTCTAGGGCGGCTGCGAGCAGTGCATCGTGATATGAGATTGTTGGACTTGTCATACTCATATAGTAATGCCAGTCACCATGTAACGTTACAACATGGGACCTCGGGCTACTGCACGTAGTGCGTCAACTCTAGATGACAGAGAATCAATATTCAATACTTGACCTGGAGCAACCAACAACGATCCATCAAACTGAAAATTATTGACGACGACAGCGTCTAGGGCCTCCGCATGCAGTTCATCGTGATCCAACATTGTTGTCATAACCATGGCCGCATCACCCTGAAACATTATAATATGGGACCTTGGTTTACTCCATGTAGTGCATCTTGATCGGATGTTCAACTTCAAATCGAGGACGACATGCTTCGCCCAAGATGCCGCGGTGAAGCCAACCCATCTGTTCACATGATCAAATGATCGTGCTTCTTCACCAAGGTTTTGACGTTGTCAATAGGACTGTCCAGGTCGCATAATGAAAGTCTGAGATTATGAAAGCAAAGATTGGGTGATATGTCCAAAGATCCTTCCATTGAGAAGAAAGTACGCTTGTCTGTGGAGCTTCTTCCCGTCTGAGTTGTGCTATGCATCAGAGGGAGGCTCGTGTGGGCTCATGGATGATTGTAGGAGGAGGAGCGGAAGGGAGGGGCTTGCAGGAGGGGAAGAGGATGCATCTCCGATGCCTTGAGCGCCGGCGCCAGAGAAGATGCATCTACAGCTGCCTCGCGTTAGAGATTACACATACAATCGTATCCTTCTATGACTCTTTTTTTTGGCAGGTGTATCTTTTCAGGACTCTAAACTGCAATTATTTCATCTGGACCATGGGTTTGAGATCTGAAGGTTAAATTTACATGCTAGATACATTTATAGTTTTTTTTTAAATCAAGATACATCTATAGCTGCCTCAGTTGGAGATTACGTACACATAAAATCGTGTCCTTTTACGGACGCGGAGGAATTGATCCCGAGCACGCAGGATCTCGGTATCGGGACCGCTGGGTACGGTGTAGCGATTCGCATGAGAAGGCGCACGTGACTCCGCGCTGGCACATGTGAGGACGTGGCAAAGATACATTGAGGGAGTAATCCTCCTGGGCGGTGGGCCAGAACATGGTTTACATTCCAGGCCGTGGCTGGGTTGCCGTCAGAGCCGTGGCTCGACACGGCAGCGAATTCCTGATCCGTGGATTACTGTGGGCTAGCGTCGTCAATGAGGTAGAGTAAATGAAGATGGATGGTAGGTGCGTCTGGATAGGTCATTACTCGGGCGCTCGTCGGTGGCCTTCTATCGGGGTCCATAGGCGGAGTCAGTGGCGGAGATTCTGGGGTTCCTAGGCGGAGTCCTTGGCGGCGATTCAGGCATTCCTAAATCTATCTGCCGGCGGCCATGGAGTTCTTCATGCAGCCGTGCAACAGGTGCGTAAAATCGTTCTTTGCTCTGTGCGGCCTTCGGTCAGATAGAGATGGGAGATCTAAATCGATAGTACAAATTTGTTTGTTTGCAGTAGAACTTTGATTGAAGAGATGACAGACAGTGATTTGCCAATGCAACCAGCTCATCACACTGTTCGTTCGCCGGTCACGGACGGATTAGCAGCCGCTAATGTTCCAAGTGGGGGGGGGGGGGGGGGGGGGGCAGATCTGTGCGGAGTCGGCCATAGCACAGGCAGGAAGTGGAGACAAGCCACAGGCTTCAGAAAACTCAATCGATCAGATTGATCCGAAGACACCTGAGTGGACACGCAGGTATGGAATTGTAGAATTAGACTGTAGTAATTTATGGTCATGCATACCATGGGGAAGCTTGAATCTTGTTCGCTTGTTTTAGAATTGGGACAGAAGTAAAATTAGTAAACTAGTTGGAAATGCGATGGCTCGATGGTCGTAGCTTGTATGAACCTAGCAACCAACCATCAGCTCGCAGGAATGGTAGTCCGCCACCCGGGGACGACACCGAATTGTTGGCTGCAGCAGTGCAGGGATCTTCAACATC
The DNA here is from genome assembly GCF_018294505.1 of Triticum aestivum. Lineage (NCBI taxonomy): Eukaryota > Viridiplantae > Streptophyta > Magnoliopsida > Poales > Poaceae > Triticum > Triticum aestivum. The sequence goes on along the minus strand of NC_057798.1, from coordinate 809,623,098 downwards.
AGCAGCTTCGGCCATGGGTCTCCAAACAGCGACCCATGCACTCGGTCCAGTCGACTTTGCGCAGCAAATTCACAGGCGATATCCAATGTTCGTGAGCGTCCTTATTGCAATTTTTTCTTTCCAGACTTCATTGCTTGCTAAGTTTCTTCGCATACACCATGTCTCTTACACCACTGGTACAGGCTGCATAAGGGTATGTCGTTCTCTCATATCTATTTCTGCTTCCTTACCTGCAGGCATCGGATGTCATCTCCATCTTACTGAAGGAGCAGATTGCAAGGTGCCAACGTGAAATCAATACTGCCCGCTTTAATGTGCAAGCCGATATGATTAAGTTCGTAGACAAACTAATGGATGCGATTAGCAAGAGGTGCATATGTTGCACTGCAAGGGGTTTTACCGACTGCCCAGCTAGAGCTGTTGATCTGAACATTGGTGCCCAACATGTCAGCATGCTCTGGTAAGTACACGTCATGTTGATCCATTCGGCACGATACAACCAGTGCTACCTGCCAAGATGCAACAAACTAAACACGAATGTTCGTTCATACAGCTGGCACCTGCTGGCACCTCAACTGTACGGAGACTCCATGAGGAAACAACCCCCTGCCAGCAGGAGAAGAGGCAGCGGACCGATGAAGGTTTGTTGTCTATAATTACCGAGCAAATTTTATCATTTGTGAAGCAGACCCTTAAGGCAATTAGTGAGCTCTTCATCGACCTCCCAAATGATGGGAGCACTACTGTGTTCGGTGCGAGGAAAAAAGAGCTTCCTGGCCGAAAATATGTACACAGGCCTGGGTTCCAAAGAGATCCGTGGACTAGGGGGGTCATTCCGTATCCCCCTCAGCCTGCTGTGTCGCAACTTCTATCTGACTTTTCACCTCCGCGCCTCGCAAACATCTTACCAGGTACTACTGAATGCTCAGATAGTTGCACATCAGTACTTTCCCAATTGATCTACATTTTCATCACATATACTTTTTTTCTCATCCCTACTGACCTTTCTGGCATACATCCACATGCTCATTGCAGCAACTGCCTTGTTCACGAGCATCCAAGGTTCATACGGATATCAGGTGTCACCTTGAAAGAACAACTCGCAGGCGAGGCGGCAATTGACCATGAGCTCTTGTCAGTTATCCTACGATGATATTCTCAGGCTGACCAAGCAGCAGATCAAGAATCCCCGTATTTATCATGGAGGCACCCACTCGAGCCCGACTTCTCAGTGAGCAACGTGCACGCTTGTAATTTTGATGGAACTATGTGGCAATGTACTCACACCATTGTCTTTCCAAACGATTTCATTTGCAGACTCTTGTGCTGTCAGACTCCGACTATGTTCACAGTGTGTGCATTCAGAAGCAACTGGGAGCTGATGATATCAAGTACGACATCACCTCATCACAGATGGTACGATCACGTAGGTTCATCCTTGTTACATTTCGCACCAGGGTTCTACAACAAGGCTAGTTTTCAATGGTCCCGGCATAGACACGATTCCAACTTTTTTCCTGTTTTCAGTTCTTCACACCTGTGCGGCGACCCGAAGGTTGGATGGTACTTTTCTGGGACATGGTCAGACGGATGATGACCGTCATCGATCCGATGTACTCAAAGAAATTTCCAAAACCTCCCACACAGCTTCGAGACGAAGCAATAGCTTGGAATCTAAATGCTCGGTGTTGGCAAGTGCCACGTCTCCACTCCTCTGGTTCTCCTAATCTAGCTCTCCGGTGATTGTAAGCTGCGGCCTGATGAGGCACTGCAGCCGGATCTGCAGCAATCTGGTTGCTCAGCTCAGCCTGGTACTCCTCGCTGGAACGCATGTATCCACACAGCCCCTTCTGCAAAAATTAGAATGAATTAAGAGATGCAGAAAGATTAGAAAGCATGAATCCAGCTGACCAGCAAGAAATCCACGAAAAAACGATTTTGTGTATAAAACTTTCATCCCTATTGACACACTTGTAGAATCGACGACCGCCGTTTACACCGCTCCGAGCAACCCAAGTGTACACCCGGTCCTTGAAGTCCCTGCAGGGCACTAGAGGCAAGATCTCGTCATGGCCTGCGGTGGAGGAAGATGAGGACATGCCTAAGAAGCGTTGGAGCTAACAATGGCTGGAATCAGAATCTGGTTGGATCTGGGAGAGAGATCGGGTGGATGGGTGGACTTATGTAGACGAGGAACGTGACGGAGGAGGTTGGTAGGTCCAACGGGTGGATGCATTGAATGTAATTGACGGCGTTAGCCCAGAATCTCAGTCGACGCGGCTCATAACGTGCAGGTATTCCTGGTCCGCGTCAAGCGTTCCTGACGGCATAACAAATGGGCTGGCACACATGTGGGCCAATGCGTTAATAATTACAACATAATCCTGGATAACATCTAGGCCCACACTGACAGCAGCGCACATCGCGAGATATTCATGCGGTACAGATTCCGGGACTCTGTGAGCTCGGGCTCACATTAGCACATTCGTCCTTTTACTCGTTTTTTTGCAGCCGTATCTTTTTAGGACTCTAAACCCCACTTATTTCATCTGGACCGTAGGCTTGAGATCTGAAGGTTAAATTTACGTGATTAATGAGAATTAACGTGGAACCTCCGTTGGTGCTTCTGATTAGTAAATATAAGATAAGATATAAGATATAAGATGCTATGGACAGACTTCAAAAAAAATCTGGTACGGCGTAGTAGTATGCGGCTCTTAGTTCTATTTTTTTAGAACGAAGACGCTAGACGCGTCCGGCTTTAAATTAATAAAGCCCGCAGCATAGTCAGTGTGAATGTGTGATAGTGTTGAAGTGTTGGAATAAACCAAAAGATCGCTAGTCTCTAGAAGCATTTCTGCCACTCTGCCACCAAGACATCAACACCAATTTTGCCATGTCTACCAAAGTATCAAATAAAATGGGAGTGGCTTGGCACATGTGTGTACCGTGAAGATGATCATGAAAGGTAGAGTGTCATTGCAAGAACCCCCTACCTGATATCCACTCAGTCTCTGTGCAGGGATCCCGGGATAGGCAACGACTACTAGACATAGCCAAGTGTGTATAATCTAACTGTAAACTACAGCCTAACTTTTGCGTGTACAATAGGTTTTAGTTAACCTAGTTGTGACGAGTCTTAGACTCCTTTCCTAAAGGGTCCTAGATGTATTTAAGTTCAAGCTACGTTTTGAATTCAGTTTAGGATAGAGTTGCATATGGTATGTAAGCCGAACGGAGTTCCATGTATCAATTCTAGCTAGTATCGCGTGGGGCATGTTGAGTACCACCATCAGATGCAATTAATCTTCCATGTGTCGAGAGATGATTTATCTCCAACTATTATTTCAAAATTTAGTATAACACAGATGTCTGCATGCAATTTCTATACAATATTGGTGCAAATCATACTATTGTAACCACATGCTTGTTCTTGCGTATTCTAAGTTTTATGCAATTTGTTCAAGTTTTTATCATCATTTTCTATATGTTTCCCTGTTCATTTTGTTCCTTCTTTTAGGGGTAATATCAATGCCTTTGATGCACTCTGCCTTAGAATAACATATGTTTTTGTTTAATAATAACAAAAAAAGTGAGTGACATGAGAAAAAGAGGCAACCTGGCAATAGAGATATCAAATAAATGCTTGGGAGTTGGCTTGCCAAGTATGAATATTTAGGTCGATAGAGACGTGACTGTGCTGTTAATATGTCATCTTGCAAGATAGATAAATTACAAAAATTCGTTGGATGGGACTTAGCTAGCTAGCTAGATATCTAGGAATACGAGGACACACAGCGATGAGACGGCGCCTCTCTTGCTCGCTTTAGTTATATGTTGTTATCTTGTTATGTCATCCCATCAGTATTAATGTTGGGTAAGCAAGTTGTTAAGTGAAATAAAGTGGTTTAGATTGCAGCCAAGGGTTCTGATTACCGTCCCTACACGGAATATGAGTCCACCAGATGTTAGCGTGATTCAGCGATCGAAATCGAACTAAGAGCCCCTGGCGATCTACTTCCGCTGTGAGCTCAACGACCAAGAGCGGGCAAGTTATGCGCCGATGCTTGAACACTTAGGCCCAATTTCGCTGTCCACAGCAGCAGAGGGCGCTCACCGCGTCCGGCAAGTTTTCGGTCAAATCCCTGTACCATAAGCTTTGCCAGGGCCCAGCCTTGCCGATCGTGAAGGGCCTATGGAAGGCGCGCCTCCCGCTGAAAATCAAAGTGTTTTTCTGGCAGCTGTTCAGAAACAGACTGCCCACCTCTGAAAATGTGGCTAAAAGGCAGGGGCCGTCAACCGGCATGTGCGCGATTTTTAACGTGGTAGAGGATGCAAACCACGCCTTTTTCCGGTGCCCGCTGGCCAGGTTCGCCTGGAGCACGGTCTGGACCGCGGCCGACGTATCCTGGGACCCGAGGTCAACCAGCGATCTTGTGGCTATCCTTGACTCGGTCCAGGGGAGCATTAAACGTGTGTTGTGGAGCTGTGTCGGGCCACTGTCCTGGGCACTTTGGCTAACTAGGAACAAACTTGCTATTGACGGGATCTTCCCGACTCATACGGCTAATATCATCTACAAATGCAACTTATTCCTGCAGCAGTGGAGTCCGTTGGCGAGGCGCAAGGATGCTGAGAGGATGCAACATGCTCAAGACCGTCTACACCAGGTGTACGTGATGTCTAGGGAGCCAGCCGCCACTTCTTGATTTGGAGTGGCCCTTTTGTTCGTGTGCGAGCCTGCGTGCTCAGTGTTCTGGCCTCCGCGCCATGTAACTTCTGCTCGCGCTCTTTTGGCCGTGAACCCTAAAACTTCCCGCCTTTGTGTGGCCTGAGCACTTTGATGATGTTTGTAAGGCCTGACTTTGGTTTCACACTACGACACCCTTCCAACACTTCCATTATTCCTCTTCTCCGTCTTGTCTAAGAGCATCATCAATAGTTCATATATTACTTTGTTGGTAAAATTGTCTATGATATCGACCAATAACCCATCATACAATAATTCGAAAAGAGTGTGCCTAAGTTGCCCAATAGAAGGTGGGAGAAAAGTATAAATTTACTCTCTATTAATTTATACCTTAGAACTTGTGCAAAGATCTATTGGTTCACGTGCATATATAAAACCTTGATTTCTTTCTTTGTTTATTTATGAGCCACATCATTACATGTTCCTTGTGATAAAGGTTACTCCCTCCATTTTTATTTACTCCGCATATTAGCTTTGGTCAAAGTCAAACTTTGTAAACTTTGACAAAGTTTTTAGACAAAAATATTAACATATACAATAACAAATCAATCACATTAGATTCATTGTTGAATACACTTTCACATCGTATAGATTTGCTATTGTAAATGTTCATATTTTTTTCGATAAAGTTGGTCAAAGTTTATGAAGTTTGACTTCGGCCAAACCTAATATGCAGAGTAAATAAAAACGGAGGCAGTACCAACAACCATCATATAACCATTAGAAATGACCTAAACGTCTCATCAAAAGGACAACATTGCCACTGTTGTGTGTTTGAATTTGCCACTCGCATTAGTCGAGGAAACTAGTAGTTAGACTCTGCTGATTCAGGACGGTTCTAATCTCCCATCAAGTAGCCATTTTCGTAGATGGTATGTGTTAGAATAACAATATGGATTGGCAGAGCAATATTTAGCAAAAAAAAGACTGGGATTGTCTGAAGAAAAATGATTCCACTCTCTTCCATAGTGACATAAAAACTTCTAGAGACCATCAACTAATTTTCTTCACTGCCACACCTAACCATGTATCTTTAGTATTACAAAAACTAAATGGCCAGAGAGACTAGTGGTTTTGATAATTTGTCTTCACAAGAAAAAAAAAAGGTGTTGTCTTGAAGTAGTTCACTCCTGGAAGGATGTTCGTTTGGTCGTTAGAACATATTTTTAGCGTGATCAGTCACTAGAAATAAATAGTTTGTGTTTGTGATATCCTTTCTCACATTTTAGAGATCCTCCTACTGAATGGTTAATTTTTTTTCATTTCATCATTTATTAGTTTGAGTATTTCTAAAAGCACTTCGATTGTACATGTGTTGCTTTGTTGGTAAAATTGTCTATGTTATCAACCAATAACCCATTACAACTATTCGAACAGAGTGTGTCTAAGTTGTCCAATAGAAGGTAGGAGAAAAAGGTAAATTTTCTCTCTATTTATACCTCAGAGCTTGTGCAAAAATTATTGGTTCATGTATACATGGAACCTTGATTTCTTTTACATTGTTTATTTCTACCTTTATTTATTAAAAATTGTTTATTTCTGCGCCACATCGTTATATGTGCCTTGTCATAAATGTTACCAGCAACCATCGTATAACCATTGGAGATGACCCAAAGGTCTCATCAAAAGAACAGCAATGTCACTATGTGTCTTTTAGACGTCGCTACTCACATTAGTGGAGGAAAATGGTAAGACGACTCTGTTGATTCTGGAAGGGTTTAGTATCATATCAAATAGCCATTTTATAGATGGTCAATTTTATTGGAATAAATATATATCTGGAGTGACAGTGGGTTATTCGGCACAAAATTGATAGGGCCAGGCAGAGAACTGAGTCAATTACACTACTTCCTTCCATACTAGAAAGAAAACTTCTAGGGATCACCAATTGTTTTTCTTCACTGCCGCACCTATAACTGTGTATCTTTCGTATTAGAAATACAAAATGGTCAGAGACACTACTAGATTTGATAATTCGTCTTTGTTTCCTTGAAGTAGTTCACTCCTGGAAGGATGTTCGTTTGATCATTAGGAACATATTTTAAGTGTGATCGGTCACTGGAAATAAAAAGTTTGTGTTTTGTGTTATCTTTATTCAAATTCTATAGATCGTCCTACTGAACGGCCATTTGTTATTGCATCATTCATTATTTGAGTATTTATAAGAGCATATTCAATAGTTCATGTGTTACTTTGTTGGTAAATTGTCTATGACATCAACCAATAACCCGTTATACTCAGTGTGTGCCTAAGTTATCCAATAGAAGGTAGGACAGAGAGTGTCTATAAGATCAACCAATGAAACATAGTTTGCTCTATATTTATACCTCAGATCAATGCCACGTAGCCCACCTCGCGGGGGGCAGATGATGGAGGCGGTGAAGCATCTTGAGCAGGAGGCAGTCGTTTTGGGTGGCCAGATCGCGCACCCCCAACCCACCCTCTGCCTTAGCCCGGCATACATGATCCCAGGCCACCAGGCACTACTCACCCGAGGCTCGATTAGCCACATTCCAAAGGAGGCGCGTCGAAGAGCGTCGAGGGCGGCCACCACTTTAGGCGGCCACCCAAGGCAGACATGGCGTAGGACGGGATGGCGTTGATGACGGCGTTGATCAGCACCAGAGCAAGCGGGCACGCCACCCTGCGAGATAGCTAGATGTCCACTTTGGCAATCATGCGGGTGAAGTCAGCAAGCTTGAGCTTGTCGCAGGACAGCGGGAGCCCTAGGTAGGTCTGGGAGAAGCCCCTGACAGCACACTGGATGGCCGTCACCACCTCACCTAACGTCGTGGCATCCACATGGATAGGTACGAGAGTACTCTTGTGGTAGTTGATGACGAGACCGGTCACTACGGCGAACAGGTCGAGGATGACCCGAAGACGAGCCGCGGACACGGGTCGGCGCGCATGACAATGAGGGTGTCGTCGGCATACTGGAGCATGACGGGGGGCTCGCCGTCCACCAACGGGTGCATGAAGGCCCCGTCCTGCCGAACCATCCATGCGCTGGAGGACGTCGGCGACAAGGAGAAACGGGTAGGGGGAAATCGGGTCCCCCTGGCGCAGCCCGCACCAGACCTCGAACCACCTCCCAGGGACGCTGTTGAGGAGGACAGCCGAACTGGAAGACCAGGAGATGGCGTTCATCTAGTCACACCACAGCTCGGGAAAGCCGCGAGCCAGCATGATCCGACGGAGACTCCCCCGGCCGATGGAGTCGAAGGCTTGTGAAGTCGAGCTTGAGGACAAGGGTCGGTGCAGAGCGACGGTGGCAGCATTGGAGGAGCTCGGCGGCGTACGCGAAGTTTTCAGAGATGCTGTGTCCGGCGAGGAAGCCGGGCTGGTCCTCGTCGATGAGACCCGCGACCTGACGCTGCAGCCTCCTCGTGAGGCCACGGCATAGGATCTTCACGTCTCTGTTTTGCAAGGAGACGGGGCGGAAGTCGCCAGGGGTGGGCACCCCGTCCCTCTTGGGCAGGAGGGCGATGAAAGCCCTGTTGATGCCGTCGAGGCGAGCAGTCTACGTGTGGAGGCCGTCAAACAGAGCCTGAAGGTCCTGCTCGACGGCTGGCCAGGCGGCCTGATAGAAAGCCAGGCCCAGCTAATACAACTGTTGATTCTGAAACGCTCTAGTCTCCCATCAAATATCCATTTTATAGATGGTTTGTGTTATTACTTATTAGAATAAAAGTATGGAGAGAAAATGAGTTATTCGACAAAAAATAGGGAGGGCCTGCAAGAAAATAAGTCCAGTGTAATATGCACTATGCACCAGGCAATATATGACCCTTGTGTAAGAGCATCTCCAACAGACGTGCAAAAACTGCTCCGCGCGCTAAAAACCGTTCTTTTTTAGCGCGGAGACGCTCCGGCAGATGCTGCAAAATAGTGCGCACGCAAAAAACATTAGAGCACGCGCTAAAAGCGCTATCTCACGCTTCAAATTTGGGGCGCCGGACCGCGCTCTTCATAATTTGCACTGCGTGTTTTTTGAGCACGGGTTTATGGGCATCTCGAAAACCAATGTTGGTTGTGGCACGCTAAAAGTGTTACAGTGGCGATGTAAAACTATTCTAGCGCTCGATATTTTTGCTCGTCTGTTGGAGATGCTCTAATACACTATAGTACACATCACAAAGTTGCAGAACATGTTTGTTTTAGTACAAGCTAATTTTATCGTCATTTTTAAGCTAATCCCATGTGTATACACTAGTAGGAGTACACGACACCAAATTTGAGCAGCTCAGTATTAACTTTTAGGAACAGGCCAACATGCAGGCTAATCTTGTTGTCTTTTTGGTTGCGATCAAATCCCAACAGTGCACCTCTTCGTCACATGGTTCAATGAAGATACGCCACATGGTTCATCAGTATGAATTAATTCATCAATCAGACGTGGTTGATCGGTGATTGTTGGGTACATTTCAACAATTTATGAGACAAGACATGTCACATGGTCCTGTAGTAATGCAGATGATAAGGGGAACTCGTGACATGTCATGTCCAGACTTCAACCAACGAGCAGCGACCAGGGAGTGAGTAGAGTAGCACGGCTCAACCCATTTTCCACGCAGGGAATTGATCTTGTATACAACCACAGCACGGCTTCTCCCGACCAAAGATCTATAAATAGCGGCACTAGGTTGGCGCCATAATCTATCAGCTGCAGGTATCAAGATCAACCAGATCGTGGCTACACTGAGAATGAGAGGCCCGAGGAGGGTGGCGGCCATCCTGGCCATCGTCCTGGCGGCGGCGCTCGGCACGGCGGTCCGCGCCCAGCAGTGCGGCTCGCAGGCCGGCGGCGCGACGTGCCCGAACTGCCTCTGCTGCAGCCGCTTCGGTTACTGCGGCAGCACCTCCGACTACTGCGGCGCCGGCTGCCAGAGCCAGTGCAGCGGCTGCGGCCCCACTCCTCCTGGACCCAGCCCCGGCGGGGGCGTGTCGTCCATCATCTCCAGGGACAACTTCCAGCAGTTCCTGCTCCACAGCAACCAATGCCAAGATGCCGGCGGGTTCTACACGTACAACGCATTCCTGGCTGCCGCCGCCGCGTTCCCGGCCTTCGGCACCACGGGGAGCACCGAGACGCGGAAGCAGAAGGTGGCAGCCTTCTTCGGGCAGACCTCCCATGAGACCACCGGCGGGTGGGCCACCGCACCCGACGGCCCCTACTCCTGGGGATACTGCTACAAGCGGGAGCTGGGCTCACCGCCCGACTACTGCCAGCCATCGTCGGAGTGGCCGTGCGCGCAAGGAAGGCAGTACTACAGCCGCGGCCCCATCATGCTCTCCTGGAACTACAACTACGGCCCGGCGGGGCGCGCCATTGGTGTGGACCTGCTGAACAACCCGGACCTGGTGGCCACGGATGCCACGGTGTCGTTCGAGACGGCGTTGTGGTTCTGGATGACGCCGCAAGCGAACAAGCCGTCATCCCACGCCGTGATCACCGGCCAGTGGACACCGACGGCCGCAGACAACGCGGCGGGAAGGGTGCTCGGGTACGGCATCATCACCAACATCATCAACGGCGGACTCGAGTGCGGCAGGGGGGCGGACAGTCGTGTTGCCGACCGGATCGGGTTCTACCAGCGCTACTGCAACATCCTTGGCGTCGGCTACGGGAGCAACCTCGACTGCTACAACCAGAGGCCCTTCGTCCAGGGGCTTTTGATACAGCAAGTAACGCAGTAACAAGATACTACTCCCTCCGTTCCGAAATAATTGTCTTTCTAGTCATCTCAATTGGACTACACATACGGATGTATGTAGACATGTTTTAGAGTGTAGTTTCACTCATTTTGCTCCGTATGTAGTCACTTGTTGAAATATCTAGAAAGACAATTATTTCGGAACGGAGGGAGTACGATCTAAATCTAAAGTCAGTCCTCGATGCATGCCTGTGTGCATGTGATTACTGATAAATAATCTCGAGGAGTAGTCTATGAGTAAATAAATGGATGAATAAACTTGCCGTTGTTGTGTGTCAGCAACCCCGCATCGCTCCACACGATGATCACAGGTCCTTTACTGAAAACATGTCTTCCCTACTGTATTTGCATAACTCAAACAAGTACTCCCTCAGTTCGGAATTACTTGTCGCAGAAATGAATGTATCTAGATGTATTTTAGTTCTAGATACATCCATTTTCACGACAAGTAATTCCGAACGGAGGGAGTAGGTCACAAGCAAACAGCGAGAAATTCACGTCGATAACACTTCTATCAACATCAACAGAGAATTAAACATTAAAATTGTGCTGATCAGATCAACAACTACACAAGTACTCATAGGTTTAACAACAATATGGAAATTAGAACTTGAACCTGACAGCAGTAACAGTACATGTTGTAACCCTTAATCCTTACTCAGGTGTGAAGTCTGATGGAAATTAGCACAGGAGGCAGGCTTTAAAGCACAGCTAAGGCGTACCAAACAACCTCTGGGTTTTTTCAGCTTTGGCGAGCAGGACATAGCAAAAGCGCTCCACAGCTGAGTGCAAATAAGAAGTTCAACTGGAAACATTAACATAACAATCCGACCAACTATCAATCCGATCAACAACATCATTAACATAGCAATCCGACCAACAACACATTATTAAGTACAATTGCAGATTCTCAACAACACAGTTACGGGGAGTCACTCGCAACATCTATCATACATAACAACTCAAGTTCAGCAAATTATCGGCAAGCGCAGCAAAACCCAAGGCCTGTTCGGGTGCAACATGCGCGGAAGGAAACAGAACAGCAGCTGGTGCAGTGTGCTTCTGCCTCGGCCAGAAGCAATTTTCTCCAAGTCGGTGGCTTCAAGGAGCAGCCCCCTTGTCCTTGTCACTAGTTTGCGGCTCGGTGGATGTCGGTGAGTAGCCCGGTGCGGTGGGAGAGTAGCTTGCGGTGGGGCTGCACGCTCAAAAAGTGATATCGTCAGAAGAGCTAACCAACTGTGTATGTACTTCCATCACGGGCAGATCAACAAGATAAACCTGATGATGCATTTCATTACCTGTAGTTTGGAGAAGTTGGGGTGTAATCTGGGCTAGGTCCTCCAGAGGTAGTGATCGGGCTGCAGCATGCAGGCAGTGAGTTAGGCAACCCATTGTATTTGTCACAGCAACAGGTGTTCTTTAAGTTGAAACAAGGAGGATGATCAACTGAAATTCGGCTCACCTTGTCGGGCTGTATGACGGGCTTGGTTGCGCATACGACGGTGAGGTGGGCGAGTAGGACGGTGAGGTTGGGCTGGAGAAACAGATATGTGAGCACAAATAAGCATAGATATTCTGCTGTGTGTATCAACTATCAACCGACGATGAGGCCAAGGCTTTACACTTTTTGGAAAAGAAATTCTAAAAATGTATGAATAGAATACCACCAGAAAGTCTGAACAGAAGTTACAGAATTACCTGTAGTTTGGAGACGTCTGACTGTATGGGCTCATCATCCTTGGGCTGCTTGGAGAATAGATATGCGAAGGACTGTACTTAGCCGAAGAAGGGCTGTAGCTAGGTGAAGTAGGGCTGTAGCTCGGTGACGTCGGGCAGTAACCAGGAGATGTCGGACTGTATGCAGGTGATGTCGGGCTGTACGAGGGCGATGTCGGTCTGTATGAGGGCGACGTCGGGCTATAAGTTGGCGATGAAGGGCTGTATGAGGGAGATGTGGGGCTGTATGATGGCGACGTCGGGCTATAAGATGGTGAAGTCGGGCTGTATGAAGGAGATGTCGGACTATAAGATGGCGACGTTGGATTATAAGATGGCGACGACGGGCTGTATGCAGGAGATGTTGGGCAGTATGCTGGAGAGGTCGGGCTGTATGCAGGAGATGTCGGGCAGTATGCTGGTGAGGTTGGACTATAGCTTGGCGAGGTGGGGCTGTAGCTCGGAGATGTCGGACTGTAGCTAGGAGATGTGGGGCTGTAGCTCGGAGATGTCGGAGAGTATGACGGGCTGGTTGGAGAGTATGATGGACTGCTCGGACTGTAGGAAGGAGAGCCAGGAGTATATGATGGTGATGCAGGGCTGTAGCTGGGTGATGCGGGGCTGTATGACGGAGAAGTGGGGCTGTAACTGTGTCCTGGCCCTGGGCTGAACACCGGAGAAGATGGACTGTAACCCCCAGAGGAAGGGCTGTAGTTCGACGGCATGGGTGAGAACGCCATGCCGCCAACATACGGCGAGAACTGTGCATCAGAGAGGGGGGAAGCCCGGAAATTCGGGCTCAGCAATGGCGACATCATTCCATCATGGTACGGTGTCCCGGAGATGGGTGAACGCGCCGGTGTGACACCGTAGTCCAGAGTGTCAATATAGCTCGGGAGTTGGAGCTCAATGGCCTGCTTCAGCATCTGGTCATTCAGATACAATCCACACCCTCCTGTACCAATAGGAGCAAGCTGGCCAAGCATCAGAGGCGGAGCCAGCATGCTAGCGTTGGGTTCAGATGAACCCAACGATCTTTCCTGGTCTAGTACACGTACATACGTACATACTGCTATGAACCCAATGAAAAACAAGGGTTGAACCCATTAAGTTTCAACGCCAAGAAAACAGCCTAATAAAAAAAGCCCAAAAGCCCAATAATAAATTGGGTCTGTACCTAGCCTGTTGGTGCCCCTATTTTATTCTTCACCGCAGGTCCACAGCCGCAGTACACGAACCAAGACTTGTCTTTCCTGTTCGCCTCTCCGTCTATTTCTCCTGTTCGCCCTCGATCGGCCGTCAGACACCGGCAGGTCGGCCGCAGCGCCGGCGCCCGGCGATTGTTGTGCAAAACTCCATATTCGAGGTGCTGAGATCGTATCACCACGTTGCTTCTCTATCATGTGTACCCTAATTTTTTAATTGTTTATACTTCACGTACTGGCTGATCTAGGTTATGGAATTAAAAAAATGGATCGACAGATCCAAATGATGATGCATTTCACGGCCACCCATCAGGCGAGGTGCATCAAATGTTGTCGCTGCAAACAGTCTTTCAAAGCCTTCTATTCAAAGAGAAATTAATTTGGATGAGTTGCCTTATGATTCCGCTAATTGGTAGAGAATTTCATAATACACAAGAAATTCTAAGAAGCGAGACAAGATTAGGTGAAGATATTTAACAGGGAGACCAGTGTTCTCTCAATTTCTAAAGATAGTACTGGTATTATCAGTTGCCGCAACATCTGTCTAAGAGATACTTTTCACTATGAATGTTGTCAAGAAAAAGTTGCGCAATAAAATTGGAGATCAGTTTATGAGCCATAGTCTAATATTCTATTCAGAGAGAGCTAATATGTTTATTGGTGACAGATCGAAAAGGGGCACTCTAAAATGTGAGTGACTCTATATGATTATTTTGTTTTATGTTACTTATTTTAAGCTGGTCGAACTAATTTTTCATTTTTTCCATGTTTTTAGAAGGATGGGAATCTGCACATGAAGCTATTAAGTTACTTTGGTACTACTCTATTTCTAAACAGGTGATTTTTACAATTTTATCTAGCAGGTATGTCTTGCTTTCTTTAGTTTTGATGTAATAACTATCTATGATAAGTGATATCATTTTTGTGTCTATTATGAATTTTTAGTATTATTATTTTTAAAGAGACTTCTATTTTCTTTATATAAGGCGGTGTAAAACTAGACTTAACAAAATTATTTGATGATAAATCCTCACAATAAGTCAATGAATGAACCCATCGGCCAAAATTTCTGGCTCCGCCCCTGCCAAGCATAATGTTCTCTGTAACACCTCTCAAGTAATCAGATTCCGCATATACAGCAGCATCAAGCAGGATATCCACCGTCTCTTCAAAAGAACATCTCATGAGAGGCCCTGTGTCATTACGATTTATGCCGTGCCTGGTAATCGCCATCAGGTGACCTCTGTACGTCATTGTATCGCAGAGAATGGCCAGATGCCGGTAGTTCACATAAGACCCATCAAAAGATATCACCACCCTCAGCTCATCCAAGAGGGACCTGCGGACAGCCTCGATCCCAAGAACCTCAATCACTTCAATCAAATGATTACTTGTTGTCCTTGAAGGATCAACGTCCTCATGACACATGACGGCCAAGAGGTTTACACCTTCTGTATCAAGCATCCACTCCTCTTCTCCTTTGAAACCTTCCTTCTCATCAAATTTATTCACCTTCCCCTTTTTGATGAAGACCTTGTTGATATCTGGAATGCCTCGAAGGGCCATCTCAGTCAACATGTTACCCTCAATCTTCTTGAGGAAGACGTCGTCCTCGGCAGATTCACCCTGTGCCTCTCCTCCTTTTGGAGGAGCTTCGTCGTTTGCGATGCGGACACGAAGGATGAGCTTATCCGCGTTGTCATCGTTGAATATGCATGACAAGTCGTCATCAAACTCATGATTGATCTTCTCTGCAATATCAGCCATGCTCAACTTCTTATCAACCATCATCTCACGGTTCAGTTCAATACGCAGCAGCCAAGGAGACATCTTATCCGGGTCGACATCCTCATCAGGCATCTCATAGTATGACCTGACAAAGTCGACATCCTCAGGAATGAGGGTTCCTAGAGGATCAGGATCATACCATATCTCAGTGGCATGGGTCACACTACGTAGCGTGGTGTACTCCAGGGCACACTGGACATTCTTGGCTGATTCTTTCCTGCTGTTCACCCCAGGCTTTAGGAAGATAGACAGCGATGGAGTCTTTATCTTCTTGGCGACGTTGATGATCTCTCTTAATCTGGGAACACCAAGGGTAACATTCTTAGCACTAACACCAGCATAATGGAAAGTATTCAGCGTCATCTGAGTCGCCGGTTCTCCAATGGATTGTGCAGCCACACATCCTATCATTTCACCAGGAGCCACCAAAGACTGGAGGAATCTCGATTCAATCTCACCGATGACCCACTCGAAAGATTCCTTTGTAAGCCTGTATTCTTTCAAGACCCTCTTGCTAGCAAATGTGCTGCGAAGCAGGATATTGAAGAGCAGAGTAGCGTTCTTCTGAGCCTCAATGCTCATGGCGTCGTCGCCGGGGACAACCTTGAGTCTTTCTTGCAGCTTATCAATTGCTTCCACAATTTCCATTGGGTGCATGTCAGAAGGTTTTCTTAAATCAATCTTGAAAGTCTTCTGAGCATTCCAGATAAGCCGCTTGAGATTGACAGGCATAGGCCATGTACCCTCGCCAGTTGTGGTAATTTCTTGCCCAAGCTGTAATCTGTCAGCTTCCAATTTCTGAAGCTCTGCCTCAAACACATTTCTGAATTCACGAATGGTTTTCAAATCCTCAACATGGTCAGGCAGCATGTAATTAGGCTTCCAGTTCATATCATTCAGTTCATAACGAAATACATTATCAAACTCATCCTTTTTCATCTTCAGGGAGTCCAGTTTCTGGGATTCAATCCAAACAGCATCCATGCCGTCCTCTCCATACAAGAATTGAATGACATCGCCCAGGGAGTTTCGCACAGTACCATCATATTTCACCATAATGTCCTCCATAGCCTTCACGAGCCTCCTTTGGATATATCCCGTCTCAGAAGTTTTCACGGCAGTATCAATTAAACCTTCTCTACCACCCATAGCATGGAAGAAAAATTCCTGTGGTGTCAGGCCTCGAAGGTAAGAGTTCTCCACAAATCCACGACTTTCGGGGCCGTAGTCATCTTTAGTGAAATGGGGCAATGTACGATCAACAAAACCAAATGGAATCCGCTTGCCCTCAACGTTCTGCTGTCCGACACAAGCAGTCATTTGTGAAATATTAATGAAACTGCCTTTTGAGCCTGCAGTGACCATGGCTTTCAAATTGTTGCTCTCGGACAAACTCTTCTGGGCACTACTGCCAGATTCATCACGAGCCTTGTTAAGAACCTAGCATGAGAAACAGATATGTCAAAACAAGTATGTCAAGAAAGTTATTTATCGCAAACTCCTATTTTCCCAGATGAAAGAACCAAACAAGGATATTCAGCTATTGTACCTGATTTACTCTATTTTCAAATGATTCCATCATCGTGCGTCCTGGCTCAGGTTCCAGCTCCTTCTCTTGCGCTTGCTTAATAAGCCCATTCACTTCAATCTTGGCGTTTGCGATTGTCTCATTAATTTTTTCCATAGTATCTGCGTCTGCAATTGTATCCCCAATCCCAATACTGAAACCATTTTGCAGAAGCCAGTAGTTGACCAGCCACTGTGTATGACCCAAGAACTTCCGTGCCGCATCTGGACCTACCTCTTCCCTGCAAACAGTTAAATCAAAATTATTTAGCAGACGAGAACATGTTTGCTAGAATCTGCAATGCACCTTTTATTACTTACCAAATAACATGAATAAGACTTCCACTTGATGCCCCAAGTGTTTTTTTGCAAAGTGTACCAGATAGAAGCTCTCCCTTCTCTATCCGGACCACAGTATCACCAGGAGTTGTAAATCCATTCTCTGTTTCAGCATGCCAGGCTGAAAATCTAATTAAATTAATTAACTTGGGGATAATCAAGTTGAAAACTTGTTTGCCAGTCCAAATCGGCCTTGGTTTCAAAATGGTAGGGGCTGGGACCTTCCCATCAAAATCTTCCCACCACATTAAGATGTTCATAAATACATCCTGGGAGAAATTTAAGAAAGTTAAGCTATACAAATATAAACCACACAGATGTTACTATTGAAGGTTTTCAAGGAGAGTATTATTGTTAACCTTTTCAATGAGAGTATCCCTTTTGGTCATTTTTCGACACCCAAGAAGTGTGTCCTGGACAATACCCATGACAGGTCTATTTGCTTGAGGCGACACAATACATTTCGGCACCATCATCAACTCTAAAACTTCAGCTCTGGTCTCAAATGACTGAGGAACATGCATATTCATTTCATCCCCGTCAAAATCTGCATTGTATGGTGAAGTGACAGACAAGTTCAGGCGGAAAGTTGAGTAGGGCATAATTTTACTGCGATGGCCCATGATAGACATTTTGTGGAGACTGGGTTGCCGGTTGAAAAGAACAAAATCTCCATCGTTGAGGTGTCTTTCCACCTAAGAAGTCAAGCGCAAATAGGTGAGCTAAAACAAAAAAGGCAGTTTTTGTGATGCCGCCATTGAAACAGTAGATGATGCAATGATGTTGGTACTAACCTTGTAACCAAGCTCCAAATGCTGATCACTACTTTTCTTCACATAGCGAAGATCCAGCCTCTGGCCATCTTCCCTGATAATGTACTTCGCGCCTGTCTTCCCTGGGGGAGGGTGAGGTCCATATTCTACTAGTTCTTTCAACCTGGTATAATCAGATTTGGACATTACTTATCAAATATCAATGCAAAACAACAATTACACAAGATGCCTTAGTAGCATCAAAATTTACCTCTCAATGTTATATGGAGTGACAGTTTCTGGGTATGTCAGGTTCAAAGCAATACTCCATGGCACCCCCAATTGATCAATGTTGATATTCGGATCTGGTGTGATGACGGTACGAGCTGAGAAATCAACACGCTTCCCCATTAAGTTTCCTCTAATCCGACCTTCTTTTGCTTTCAGCCTGCTGCAAATCGACTTAATAGGCCTTCCAGAACGTTGAGTGGCCTGAATAGTTTCGAAAAAAATATTCAGTACAATTTATCCATTACTGTTTTCTTGGGCGAAACAAGTGTGGTAAAATATCCATTAGTGTTTAATACGGAAAGTGGACTTATAAACTACTCACCCTTGGTTGTCCAGGAAGATCATTATCAAAGTATGTTGCAATGTGAAACTGCAACAACTGAGCAAACTCTGTTATAATGTGAGCTGGGGCTCCGTTTCTCTCTTGCCTCCTCAAATTCTCATTATGTCGAATTATCATCGCTAATTGATGAGTCAAATCATCCTGTAGAAACAGAAGAAACAGCAAGAGTGAAAGAGTGAAAGCATGCCCTGTGAACAAACCATACGACAGATGGTTTCACAGGCGGTGGGGGAATTATCCATCTAGTGGATTCATAATAACTTTAGTACTACTGGGCTAACCTCGCTTCTGGAGGAAGTATCCATCATGACAGATGGTCTCACAGGGGGCGGAGGAATTGGGAGGACTTGCAGTATCATCCAATCAGGACGAGCAAATTCAGGGTTCAGGCCCAATAAAAGACAGTCCTCATCACTTATACGCTTGAGAACATTAAGGACCTGCCCCAACAAACCATGATGTGATCCATATGGTTCAATGAAAATTCTTAATTAGAAGAACCTACTGAGTTGAGCAAAGATAATGTAAATACCCTCTCGGCGGAGAGAATTTGCTTTCGCTCCACTGGTTCCGGGAGTTGATCTTGCTCATCATTTTTCTTCTTTGTTGTTTTAAACTCTGCAACCATCTTCATACCATCAACTGTGATATTTGGCTGCTGAGCCCCACAACCACCTTTTTTCTTCACTGGCTCTTCAGTGTCCTGCTGATCCTGACCCTCAAGGTCTTCACCCCCAGAGCAAACCTTTTTGCTCTTGCAAGCATCATATATTCTTCTTAATCTATTTTTGGGGTTCTTGATTTTCAGAGCCTGCTGGAACTTGGTATCTTCCTGCAAGATATATCACTGATAAGTAACAAGCCAAAACAATGCACACAGCAATAAATGGTCCATTATTGAGTAAACTATAAAGTTATTTCTTATTCGGCTCCGTGGTGCTGATTAGAATGTTGATCTCCAGGTCCATAAAAAAGATGCAAGAAGTCTAAAGCAGTCGCATCTACAGGTCATCATACCCGACACAAATCATTCTATATCTCAAAATTACCATGTTGGTTGAGAAGAGGTGCAAAATTGGACAAACATAGATATGGTGAGAACTAAGATTGCTATGATTTGAGTGTAGCTTGTCTGGCACATCAGAGACCCTTCCTTTCAGTTGGCTAGATATGCACCAACCAATAAGCAGTAAAATGGTTTGGATAGATATATGCATCAACCAGCAACCAGTAAGATGCACAGGTCTTAAAAAGGGAAACCAGACCGGCAGAAGGGTCAAGAAGATGCAGTACCTCGTCCGCGAGGATCTTGGAGCAGTTGAAGCACACGCAGCGCATTACGGAGAGCACGGTCTTGATGAAGCCGATATGGAACATGGGCTTCGCAAGCTCGAGGTGGCCAAAGTGGCCCGGGCACTCGGCCATCCCAGCCATACAAGTGTCGCACTTGAGTTTCCGGTCGATGGTGCCCAAACGAGGGTCGCTCAGACCCCCGGGCTTCACCTTGCCCCTCTCCATAGTCTCCGCGTGCTCAATCATCACCACCGACATTTGTCTCTGCAAATAAGGAAAGCAACATAAGAATACTCAGTCAAATTCATTCCTAAAATGGTAAGCATTTCCATATCGGTGCCCGCCACGATTACAAAAACAGCCAACGGTGTCGTTAAACCGTTAAAAAAATAACGGTCGGCGGACATTTGAACCCAATAAATCATCATACAGTCAAATCCATCTTATTAAATACTAGATCTAAGTAAGAGAGAAGCAACATCTGTGTGCGACTTTAAAGCAAACTGTAAAATCAACTAATCAAGTGTGATGATAATACACAAATCTATGAACTGTACCTCAGAGAGTTAACCCAAACATCAGATGTCACAAGAACATTGATTATCACTTTGTTGGATTGGGCAGTCAAGACTTTTGATGTATAACAGTATAAGAGAATTTCAACTTGACCTAACATATATCAATCCTACCACAACTTGAACTCAGAACAAACCATAGACTTACAAGTTACACGGCCAGTATTCCCCTCTGCCCGAAATTTTCTCTTGGCTAATTCCCCATGCTAGCAAAAACCCAAACAGCAATTGCAGATATGTTCAACGTGCCAAACCCAAAACCCTAGGTATCCGTCAGATCGATCAAAGTCGCCACCCAAACACCAAAAAAAGTCGAATCTACAACCACACAGTGCATCGAGGGTTGGGAACTGCACGAGATCCGACTCCAACTCCACGCAAGGAGAGCAGATCAGAGGAGATGAAGGACGGATCCGAGATTTAGATGAAGGAACGCGGTGGTGGTGGGGGTGGGGGATTACGATCTCGTCGGGGCTGAGCACGCCGAACTGGACGAGCTTGACCTTGGCCACCTCGGCCGGCGAGTGCGGGAACCGCGCGTCCATCGCGGCCCCACGTCGTCGGCGGCTCCGCCGGCGCCGACAAGATCGATCTCGGACCGCCGACGCTCCGCTCGAGTCGGCGAAAGGGGATCGACCTGGGGCAATGTGCGTCTGGGGAAGAGGGTGGGAGGTCGGGTTTATTTATAGACGTATCCTGCGCCGGCCGGGCTACCGTGAGCCGGAGGAAATGAGGGTTTTTTGTAAGAGAGAAATGAGGCTTTCTTCTGTGGGAATATCTTTTCTCCTGATGGGCTTTTTTTCCTTCTTGACGAACCTCTGTAATGCAGTTTATCGAGTCTTTTTCTTTTTTTTCATTTTGAATATCTTTTCTTCAAAAAAAAATTAGTTGTCATGGTTCCTTTTTTAATGAAATGGAAAAAGGGGGGGGGGGGGGGGGGGGGGGGGGGTTGCGAATACCGTGCAAACACAGATACTCATATGCGCGTACGTGCTCATCGCATAATAATGGAGTGCCGTATAGCTGCTCGTCTAGTCATGAAGTTGTGGTTTGCTATTTCCGCATGGAGAGCACCTCTACATGGTGGGCGTTGAATAAGGTCGTGACGCGATAACTAATTTCATCAATTGGTTGTCGAATCGATCCACCTGAGTTTGTCGGGCGGTGGCAAAAACCCTCGTACCACCCTTGCAGTAAATTATTCCATTGACCTAGCCGCCCTCGCCGTTCATCTCCTTTTACCCTACCCACGTGGCATCGACTCCAGCTTACGGCCCCCTGCCTCCTCAGTATTGTCGTTTCTACACAACTTTTGGGTGGCATATCAAATAAATGATCAAATACTTGGACGTAACTTTTGGGGCTGGGAACTGCACGAGATCCAACTCTGACTCCATGCAGGGAGAGTGGAACAGAGGAGACGAAAGGACGAATCTAAGATGAACGAACGCGGTGTGTAGGGGTGTGGGGGATTACGATCTCATCAGGACTGAGGATGCCGAACTGGGAGCTGCACCTTGGCCACCTCGGCCGGTGAGTGCGGGAACCACGCGTCCATCGCACTCCTACGTCATCGGTGCCGCCACCTACACTGACAAGATCGATCTTGAACCGCCTCTGCTCGAGTCTGCAAAAGGGGATCGGCCTGGGACAGGTGCGTCTAGGGAAGAGGGTGGGTGTCGGACTTTATTTATAGACCAAACATGCGTCGTCGGGCAGGCTACCGCGAGCCAGAGGAAATGAGGTTTTCTCCGGTGGGAATATCTTTTTTCCTGATGGGATTTTTTTCTTCTTGACTTTACTTATGGTTCGGTGTTTTTTTTAGTTCTCATGGCTTCATCTTTAATGAGATAGAACCGAGGGAGGGTCCCTGTTTATCAAAAAATAATGAGGTTCCTTTTAGGAGGGAATACCGCGCAAACACAGATGCTCACATGGGCATATGTACTCATTGCATAATGATGGAGTGCCCGTATAGCTGCTCGTATGGTCATGAACTTGTGGTTTGCTATTTCATCTCTATATGGTGGGTGTTGAATAAGGTTGTTGCTCGGTAATTAATTTCAACGCTTGGTTGTCAGATCAATCAATGTGAGTTTGTCGGTTGGTGGCAAAAAGTCGGGTGCCACCCATGCGGTAAATTATTCCATTGACCTAGCCACCCTCGCCGTTCATCTCCTTTTACCCTGCCCACGTGGCGTCGGCTCCAGCTTATGACTCCCTGCCTCCTCAACGTTGTCGTTTCTACACAACTTTTGAGTGGCATGCATATCAAAAAAATGATCAAATACTATATCACAGGTTGTCGCCATAGGTCAGGTAAAATGGATAATGTTCATCTGGATAAAAATACATTTAAGCAACTAGTGTTATGATAGGTACGAAGAAAAACGTTTCATATCGATAGATTGGTTTAATAGTATAGTCCACCATTACTGTAAGAATGATCATGTAGACACACAAAAAACACAATTCATGGAACCGCGTCGCACCCCCACCTCGGCGGTGTCGCCGCCACCAAGATCGATCTCACACCGCCTCTGATGGTGGGAGTCCATGTTTGTCTATCAGGAAAGAAATGAGGTTTTTTTCAGTGTGAATACCGTGCAAACACAGATACTCATATGCGCGTACGTACTCATCACATAATAATGGAGTGCCCGTATAGTTGCTCGTCTGGTCGTGAACTTGTGGTTTGCTATTTCAGACCGCATGGAGAGCACCTCTACATGGTGGGCGTTGAATAAGGTCGCTACGCGATAATTAATTTCATCAATTGGTTGCCGAATCAATCCATCTGAGTTTGTCGGGCGGTGGCAAAAACCCTCATACCACCCTTGCAGTAAATTATTCCATTGACCTAGCCACCCTCGCCAGTCATCTCCTTTTACCATGCTCACATGGTGTCGACTCCAGATTACGCCCCCTGCCTCCTCGGCATTGTCGCTTCTACACAACTTTTGGGTGGCATATCAAATAAATGATCAAATACTTGGACGTAACTTTCGGGACTGGGAACTGCACGAGATCCAACTCCGACTCCATGCAGGGAGAGCAAATCAGAGGAGACGAAGGATGAATCTGAGATGAACGAATGCGATGTGTAGGGGTGTTGGGGATTACGATCTCGTCGGAGCTGAGGACGCCGAACTGGACGAGCTGCACCTTGGCCACCTCGGGCGGCGAATGCGGGAACCGCGCGTCCACCGCGCTCCTACGTCGTCGGTGCCGCCACCTATACTGACAAGATCGGTCTCGAACCGCCTCTGCTCGAGTCTGCGAAAGGGGGTCGGCCTGGGACAGGTGCGTCTAGGGAAGAGGGTGGGTGTTGGGCTTTATTTATAGAACTCACCTGTGTCGTCGGGCGGGCTACCGCGAGCCAGAGGAAATGAGGTTTTCTTCATTGGGAGTATCTTTTTTCCTGATGGGCCTTTTTTCATCTCGACTTTACTTCTGGTTCAGTGTTCTTTTTAGTTCTCATGGTTTCATTTTTAATGAGATAGAACCGAGGGAGGGTCCCTGTTTATCAAAAAATAATGAGGTTCCTTTTCGGTGGGAATACCGCGCAAACACAGATGCTCACATGTGCATATGTACTCATTGCATAACGATGGAGTGCCCGTATGGTCGTGAACTTGTGGTTTGCTATTTCAGACTGCGTCAAGAGCATCTCTATATGGTGGGTGTTGAATAAGGTTGTTGCTCGGTAATTAATGTCAACGCTTGGTTGTCGGATTAATCAATGTGAGTTTGTCGGTTGGTGGCAAAAAACCCGGTGCCACCCATGCGGTAAATTATTCCATTGACCTAGCCATCCTCGCCGTTCATCTCTTTTTACCCTGCCCATGTGGCGTCGACTCCAGCTTATGACCCCTTGCCTCCTCAACGTTGTCGTTTCTACACAACTTTTGAGTGGCATATCAAAAAAAAATGATCAAATACTATATCACAGGTTGCCGCCATAGGTCCAGCAAAATGGATAATGTTCATCTGCATAAAAATATATTTAAGCAACTAGTGTTATTATAGGTAAGAAGACATATCGATAGATTGGTTTAATAGTATAGTCCACCATCATTGTAAGAATGATCATGTACACACACCAAAAACACAATTCATGGAACCGCGTCGCACCCCCACGCCGGCGGTGTCGCCGCCACCAAGATCGATCTCACACCGCCTCTGATGGTGTCCCCTTTGCAGTAAATTCTCGCATTAACCTAGCCCCTAGCCTGCATTCTTCTCCTTTTACCCTGCTCATGTGGCATCGACTCCAGCTTACACCCCCTGCCTCCTCAGCGTTGTCGTTTCTTCGTAACTTTTGGGTGGCATATCAAATAAATGATTGAATACTACTATATCACAGGTCGTCGCCATAGTTCCGGTGAAATATGGGTAATATTCATCTGCATAAAAGATCATCTAAGCAACTAGCGCTATGATAGGTAACGAAAAAAAAAGGTTTAGTATAGATAGGTTGGTTGAATAACATAGTCCACCATCACTGTAAAAATATTCATTTACACACAAAAAGACACAATTCATGGAGCCATGTGTCTATCACGCCCCCACGTTGGTGGCGGTGCCACCGCCTATGCTCGAGTTGGCGAAAGGGGATCAGCCCGAGACACGGTGCATCTGAGGAAGAGGGCGGGGGATGGGCTTTATGTATAGATGTATCATGCGGCGGGGAGGGGGAGTGTCGGTGTCAAAACCGGCGGATCTTGGGTAGGGGGTCCCGAACTGTGCGTCTAGGATTGATGGTAACAGGAGACGGGGGACACAATGTTTACCCAGGTTCGGGTCCTCTCTATGGAGGTAATACCCTACTTCCTGCTTGATTGCTCTTGATGAATATGAGTATTACAAGAGTTGATCTACCACGAGATCGTAATGGCTAAACCCTAGAAGTCTAGCCTGTATGACTATGGTTATGAGTATATGCTGATCCGGACACGGGTAGGTCTTCGGTCCTCGTATCTTCACAGCCCATCAGTCCGGCCCATGGCTAACAGGACGGACGCTCGAGGACCCCTTAGTCCAGGACTCCCTCAGGGAGGGCTACGGTGGGCCGGAGGAAATGAGTTTTTTTGTGGGAATATTTTTTTCTTCGATGGGATTTTTTTTTGGCGAACCTAGAGATGTTGAGTTCGGGGTACCAGATGATGTTCGCGGTTTCATTTTGAATGAAATGGAACCAGGGGCGAGCCCCTATTTATTGAAAAAGGAACGCGTTTTTTTCTGAGTGGAATGCAATCAAACACCGATGTGCGTACGTACTCATCTCATAATGATGGAGTTCCCGTGTTTTCGTGAACTTGCGGTTTGCTATTTCAGACCGCATTAGGAGCATCCCTTCATCAACCAACCAACCAACCAACCGCTGGACCTGGGATCGAGAACCAACAATCCGGAAAACTAGGATCGCACGAGGCGATCAAGGGAGGCGAAAGGGTTCCCTTGCGCGCCGCCGGTGACGCCGCCGGTTCCCTCTCTCTTAGTCGGCCGCTCCGGCGGCGGGAGGGAGGGAGAACCCCGGGTTTGTTCGCTAGGTGGGTGTGTGGTAGGGTTAGGGTTGAGGGAGACGCTGCCGAGGCCGTTGCAGTGGTGTCACGTCGGAATAAGTTTCTCCGGGCCCCGTTCGTGGTCAGGCGAGGCTTTTGCCTTCGTCTAGGAGCCAACGGGGTTAGGGATCCCCGGATCTCGTCGAGGTCGCGGGCTATGGTGGCTGGAGGTCCATCGACACTGGCCGTTTGGGTCCTCAGATGGGGCGATGGATGCAGGGAGACGAAAACCTTTCTTCTTCCTTGTTGGTATGATTTGCTGATGCTGTTCTTCTCCTTCCTCTGCGCTGATGCTGGTGGGAGATCTTGCTTTGTCCGGGCGGATGGCCCGGCCGCGGTGCTGGACCGGTCGGATGACTCGAGTTCTCTTCCTTCCGAAAGCGACATTTTTCACGGTACTCAAAGCCAAAGATGGCGACGGCTATTGCAGGTGTGTTGGATTGATGTCCATGCCCTCTCAGCGCTGGTGTCAAGAAAGGAGGAAGCGGCATGGCGGCAATTGTGCCGTGGTCGAAGATGATGACCTGTTTGCGACTGGTTGCAGATCCTTCCGATGCAGGGGTCTTCTCTCAAGATTCAGGGATGATGACACAGGGCTTCGAAGATCTTCTTGTGTTATGGTTGTCTTAGGGTACTCTAGGTGTTCATGGTCCTTTGTGTTTGCGTTTCAGTGTGCTTGTACGGATCAACTACTTTGTACTGATTCGTGATATGAATGAAAAAAATCTTAAAAAAAAGGAGCATCCTTCATTATGGGGTGCTGAATAAGTCTGTTCCTCGGCAATTAATTTAAACACTCGGTTGTCGTTTGTCATAGGTCCGACTCAAAATGGATATTGTTCATATGCATAAAATTTATTTAAGCAACTAGTGCTATGATAGGTAAAAAAAGGCTCCATATGGATAGGTTGGTTGAATCATATAGTCCACCATCACTATAAAAAGTTCATTTGCACACAATTCATGTGAGTAGAAAAAAAGTTTGATATGCATTTTTTTAAGAAAATAAGCTATACCTTCACTGAGAAAATAAAATATATGTGTGCATGCTTTGACCAACAAAGGAGCATCTTTTTGACTCTCGTGAACGGTTGTTCATGCCAAGTGTGCAATATTTTGATCTAAAAAAAGTTTACAATATTTTTGAAACGAACTTTCCACAAACCACTTGAAATTTCAGCATGTTTGTCCATATGGTATTGATGAACGAGTATTTATTTTTCTTTATTTATATTTTTTGAGCTGGTTTATCTATATTTGAAAAATTGTTGCTTCTTGTGCAGGTAGTCTTCTTTTTAATAAAGCAAATATTACTTTAGGACAAACTACAAAGCATCCATAGTATTTGAAAATGGGCTTCTATGCGGTACTACATAGAATCCCACATTATCATTACACCATCACGGCATCACCACCAAAAGCACAACCGATATCGAAAAGAGTTTCGTTCTACGTGGGAGTTACACGAGGCTAGTGGGCTGGCCTAGTACTGAAGTTGTCTGTGCGCGATTATTTTTTCTCTGTGTTTTTTCAATATTGCGCACTATCATTTAGTTATTGTTATTATTTTCCTAATCACACGGTAGACTTCATCCGAGACACATGTGTCATTTTGCTTCCTTCAAAGAAATAATCTTTCTTGACCGTTTGCATCAGTATTCTTTGTTTTTTTTACTAGTTTTTTCTTTTCCTTTTTCAATTTTTTCTTTTGTTTTATTTGTTTCTTTCTTCAGTTTTTCTTAGAATATCTCCCCAACATGTGTTCATTTTTTATATATATTGTACATTTTTTGTATACATAAAAACATTTGCGTACACATTTAACGTATGCCAAATATATTATTAACATTTTTCTATATATTTTGTTGTCTACTTTTTCTACACATTGTACATGTTCCGTATACAATTTTTGTAATAAATGTTTAACATTTTTTAAATAAAAATACTATATTTTTACATGTGTGTCTTGATGTAACATAAATTATAAACATTATACATTTTTGTATATATATGAAACACGGAAATTCAGTTCGGCTCATAGGTGTATATGCAGCCATTGTCTAAATTCACATTTTAAAAAGTTAAAAAACTTCAAGAAAAAAATCCCGTGTATAAATCCAGATATTATATGTGCGTGCACCGAGTTTCGATGAAAAGGGACATTTTTTTTGTGGCTTGTGTTAAAAAGATAATCTTTGATGCTTGATTACAACTATTCATGAGGCTTTTTAATAGTATTTTTTATACATGCCACAAAAAACGACCTTTTTCACCGAAATTCTGTGTGCGAACATCGGACGTCCGGATGTACATGCGGTATTGTTTCTCAAAAAAATTAACATTTTAAAATGTGCTTCTTATACATATTTCAAAATAGGTGTATCTACACCTAGGAGCCAAAATGGCACTCTCAAAAACACGGAAACATTGTTTTTGTAAATGTTTAACATTTTTCAAACACATGATTAACATTCTTCAAATACTCCCTCTATTCCAAAATAAGTGTCATGATTAAAAAAGAGAGTACATATAACATTTTCGAATACGTGTTAGATATTTTTCAAACATACATGCAAACATCTTTTTGAATGATATAAACATTTTCTAAACTACACGTATAAAGAATTTTCAAAAATGCCTCAAATTATTTTAGAAATGTGTGAACATTTTGCTAAATGCATCATACTTTTTTTTTCAACGGAAGCACAGATTTGCTTCTCGTAGAAGAAAAAAAATGAAAGTCCGCAACTGTGCTTCCGGGCTTTGCTTTATTTCGTCCTTTTTTTGTTGCCAATTTTTTCGTATTTTTGATTTCTTTTTGGTATTCATTTTTTGGGTTTTCCGTATTCCTAATTTTCCATGAATCGGTAGCGGTTGTGGGTGGGTGTGGGGTGTTGGGGATTACAATCTCATCGGGGCTGGCGATGCCGAACTACATGAGCTGTACCTTGGTCACCTCAGCACAAGAGTGCGGGAACCGCGCATCCATCGCACCCTCACATCGGCGGAGGCGACGCCCAAATCGATCTTGATTCACGTCCTGTCAAGTCAGCGAAAGGGATCAACCTGGGAATGGGTGCGTCTGAGGAAGAGGATTGGGGCCAGGCTATTTTTGTAGACGTATCTTGCGCCAGGTGGGCTATCATGAGTTGGGTTTTTTTCTGATCTAAAAATACACTGCATACGCATTCGTACTCACTGCATAACGGCAGGAGCCCATGCGACTGTGAATCTGTGGTTTGTTGTTTTGGATGTCAAATAAGGCTGACCCTCGACAAGTAATTTCAACATTTGGGTCATCGGACCGATCAATCCGAGTTTGTCGATGAGGTGGTGAAAACCCTGGTGCCCACACACGACAAATTCTCACATTGACCTACCCCTTCCTCATGTGTCTTCTCCTCTTACACCTTACTCGCCTGATGTCGACTCTGGCACCCACCTCTTTACCTCCTAGGTTGCGCCGCCGCTTCTCGGTGACTATTGGGTTGCATGTCAAAGATATGATCGAATAATATACAAGGTACTTATGCAAATAATAATAATAATGGCCCCTAGGTCGCCACCCAGTCCGGCTCGAAATGGATAATGTTCATATATACATAAAAAATTGTTGAAGCAATTATTGCTATGATATAGGCAAAAAAAGGTTTCATATAGATAGGTTGGCTAAATAATATATTCCACCACAACCATCACTATAAAAAATGTTCATTATACACCGAACACTGAAGTAATACAATTCATGTTAGTAGAGAACAAAAGATTTGGTATGCATTTTTAGAAAAAATAAGCTCTACCTACAATGGAAAAACAAGTTAGGTGAGCATGCTCTACGGGCAAAGAAACATCCTTTCTGGACAGTCCTGAATGGTTGTCCATGACAAAAACAGACCAGTCAAATCGATAATCAGATGAAGAATTTCATCGCAAAGCTTTTGCTTACCCATAACAAAGAAACATCCTTTAGGAAGCTAGCCTGCGGAGAACTTCCGAATGGGGCCATATATATGTTGAAACTTGAAAGCCCACAACGCTATACATGTATGCTGGAAACCAACAGTGTCCTTCACTTGCGCCAGATGGTATGTGAGGGAGTCCTGGACTAGGGGGTGTCCGGACAGCCGGACTATCATCGTCAGCCGGACTCCAAGACTATGAAGATATAAGATTGAAGACTTTCGTCCCGTGTCCGGATGGGACTTTCCTTGGCGTGGAAGGCAAGCTTGGCGATACGGATATGTAGATCTCCTATCATTGTAACCGACTCTGTGTAACCCTAGCCCTCTCCGGTGTCTATATAAACCGGAGGGTTTTAGTCCGTAGGACGAACAACCATCACAACAATCATACCATAGGCTAGCTTCTAGGGTTTAGCCTCCTTGATCTCGTGGTAGATCCACTCTTGTACTATCCGTATCATCAATATCAATAAAGCAGGAGTAGGGTTTTACCTCCATCGAGAGGGGCCGAACCTGGGTAAAAATATCGCGTCCCTTATCTCCTGTTACCATCCGCCTAGACGCACAGTTCGGGACCCCCTACCCGAGATCCGCCGGTTTTGACACCGACATTGGTGCTTTCATTGAGAGTTCCTCTGTGTTGTCACCGATAGGCTTGATGGCTTCTTCAATCAACAACAACGCAGTCCAGGCTGAGAATTTTCTCCCCGGACAGATCTTCGTGTTCGGCGGCTTTGCACTGCGGGCCAATCCACTTGGCCATCTGGAGCAGATCGAAAGCTACGCCCCTGGCCATCAGGTCAGATTTGGAAGCCTAAACTTCACGGCCGACATCCGCGGAGACTTGATCTTCGACGGATTCGAGCCATAGCCGAGCGTGTCGTACTGTCACGATGAGCATGATCTAGCTCTGCTGCCGGACAGTACCTTGGAGGCCGCACACGAGTCCGCTCCGACCCATAGTTCGGAGGCGACCGCGCAGATCGAGAATGGGTGGCTGGACACCGCCTCGGGAGCTGCAACCTCTACGGCATGGAGCCGAATACCAACCTTGTCCCTTATAAAGCTCGTGACTCCGAGGTGCCGGACTCCTTGCCGGACTCCGAACCTCCTGCGCCCCTACCAATCGAATCTGATTGGGCACCGATCATGGAGTTCACCGTAGCGGACATCTTTCAGCACTCGCCCTTTGGCGACATCCTGAATTCACTAAAGCATCTCTCTTATCAGGAGAACCCTGGCCGGACTGCGGTCAGGATGGTTGGGATGTGGACGACAAAGAGATTCAAAGCCCACCCACCACCCACTTTGTAGCCACTATCGACGATCTAACCGACATGCTAGACTACGATTTCAAAGACATCGACGGTATGGACGACGATGCCGGAGACGGTCAAGAACAAGTGCCTACAGGGCACGGGAAGACCACCTCGTCATACGACGTATATATGGTGGATACACCAAAAGGAAGCGATAACGAGGAACAACGGGACGCGGCAAAGGATAATTCCGCCGACAAACAACCAAAATGGCGACGCAGACGCCGCCCTAAGTCCCGCCTCGACAAAAACAACACTCCTAATGACCCAGCAATAGAGCAGGGCAAACCAGTGGACGACGAACATGCAACCAAGCAACCATCCGAACAAGACGAATCGGATAATCAATCCATGCCCGGCGAAAACAATAGTCCAGACGATCTCACGCCGGACACACCACCGGAGCATAAGAACCTTCACAAACGACTCGTCGCCACCGCAAGAAGTCTGAAGAAGGAAAAATGGAAGCTCAAAAAAGCGGAAGACATACTCAGAATGAGGTGAAGCAAAGTACTCAAGACCACAGATAAATATGGCAATGGCCACCAAACAAAGAGCTACCCGAAGCGCAGGCTGCTGCCAGAATTCGACGAGGAGGCCATAGAGCCCCCACAGTTAAAAAGCAAAGAGGCCGCCTGACCGGATAGACGACCAGATGACAGGCCAAAAGCAACAAGCGGCGCCGCACACAAGCCGACACACGATCCCCGCAAAACAGATGGCCCAGGTCCATTTATGGGCCAAAAAAGAGGGCCCCAGGAAGCAACACAACACGTCGCATGTTTGAAGATAACGGCACGCCTAAATACAGGGGCGCCACACACCCACTATGTTTCACCGATGAGGTGCTGGATCATGAATTTCCAGCGGGATTCAAGCCCGTAAACATAGAGGCATACGACGGAACAACAGACCCCGGAGTCTGGATTGAGGATTACATCCTGCACATACACATGGCTAGAGGAGACGATCTCCACGCCATAAAATATCTACCCCTCAAGCTCAAAGGGCCAGCTCGGCATTGGCTCAAAAGCCTCCCAGAAAATACCATTGGAAGTTGGGAAGAGCTTGAGAATGCGTTTAGAGCAAATTTTCAAGGGACTTATGTCCGACCTCCGGATGCAGACGATTTAAGTCACATAACTCAACAGCCCGGAGAGTCAGCGCGCAAATTCTGGAACAGGTTCCTTACCAAAAAGAACTAAATAGTCGACTGCCCGGACGCCGAAGCCTTAGCAGCTTTTAAACATAATGTCCGAGACGAATGGCTCGCCAGACACCTCGGCCAAGAGAAGCCGAGAACAATGGCCGCGCTAACAAGCCTCATGACCCGCTTTTGCGCGGGGGAAGACAGCTGGCTAGCAAGATGCAGCACCAGCGACCCGAGTACATCCGATATCAGAGATGGAAACGGAAAATCACGGCGCAGAAAGGACCAGCGCCGAAATAAAGAAAAAAGCCCAAAGAACACGGCGGTCAACGCCGGATTCAAAAGCTCGCGGCCGAACAACAAAACACTGCCTCTTAAGGACAACAGTGACGAGCTATCCAACTTAAACAAAATTTTGGATCGGATATGTCAAATCCACAGCACCTCCGGAAGGCCTGCAAACCACACCACCGAGATTGTTGGGTCTTCAAACAGTCCGGCCGACTCAACGCCGAACACAAGGGGCTCGACGCGCCCAGCGAGGATGACGACGAACCCCACCAGCAGAGCGCCGGAAAACAAAAGACTTTCCCACAAGAAGTCAAATCAGTAAACTCACTTCATGTGATAATACGGAACAAAAATGCGGCACCCGCCAAAGTAGGTGTCGCACGGTCCACCCCAGCGGAACCTCGAGATTGGATGTCAAAACCAATTACTTTCGACCACCTGGACTATTCCAGAAGTATTCGAAACGCAGGATGGACTGCTCTGATATTGGATCCTATAATCGACGGACTACAATTTACACAAGTCCTGATGGGCGGCGGCAGTGATTTAAACCTGCTATATCCGGACACAATCCGCAAGTTGGGGATAGACCATACTAAAATTCTACATAGCCGCACTTCCTTCAAAGGAGTGATGCCAGGCCCTTACGCCAAGTGCACGGGCTCCTTACTACTAGAAGTTGTGTTCGGGTCACCCGACAACTTCCGACGCGAAAAGCTAATCTTTCATGTCGCCCCATTCAAAAGTAGCCATCAAGCACTATTGGGACGTCAAGCTTTTGTCCGTTTTAATGCAATACCACACTACGCGTCTCTTACAGTTAAAATGCCCGGTCCATGCGGCATCATCTCATTAAAAGGTCGTTCAAGGCCCCGGACACGGCTAGACGAGTCCGACATAAATAAGCTAGGGGCTCCCTAGCCGCACACCCCTTTACAAGGGGCTGTGCGTATGAGCTAATATAAGCTCAGCTTTATTCATTCATTCATATTTCGATTTTTAATTCATTTTTTGCACAATTACTTTTCAAACTAAGTTCCTCTCTTTTACAGATGAACAGCGTGTTACACCCGTCCACGATACAGCACAACGGAGACACAGGCGCAGACGTGCAGTAGGGACCCGTTGCAAGGATTCTTTTCAGATTAAGACCCTGCGTAAACCTTTTTTACTGTCTCTTGTTGCTATATATCCCCCGGTTTTTCATTATAACCAGAGAGGAGACTGACGTTTTGGCATCGGCCACGTCAGAGGACCTTGCGTGTACCTGGACACTAGGGGCTTAGGGCATTGTTCTGCCCGCTATCATAAAGACCGAATACCTTAGGGAGTGTTCAGCGTCTCGAGTTAGGCCTTATATGCATCAGCTCCGAATCATGTCTTTGGTCAAATGTTGGGTTTGCCCGGCTCCTGTGTTTTGCTGCCTTACGTTCCGTATCATCGGCTAACGCGGCACCAGGAGAACTACTGCGATTGTGCCCCGGTTCGGCCGGGCGAGCACCTCAGTAGAGAAAGCCGAAAACTGACTGTCATGATACAGCGAGAGACTGGTCAACCACTCGATCGACTACCGGAATGTTTAGAATTCCTCCGCTTTGACGAAGAACCGTTTCCCGGTCAGGCACATACGCGCCCCGAATTCGGAGAGCGCGGTGCCTCTAGGGGCCTCACCCTCGAACTCCTATGGCTAAGTGAAAGTGATAAAGCATTATAGTCCGGTTGCCTCGTTTGCTACGCTACCACCTCCTTCACAGGACCGAGACATCGGATTAAGTGTGAAAATGCGCTATTTTTGCGAACACCCCCGCACCTTATGCGTGGGGGCTGAAGCCGACGACTGCCATCTTTTAGGTTATACACACGTATACACAAATGGCCGCACAGGAGATATTTCAATACTTGAACGCACAAGTACCAAAAAGCGCTGACATCATAAACATCGTCTTACAAACCAAAACGTTCACTTGAACATGACATTTTTTGAGCACTGCGACTCTATTACACGAGCACCACGCAGAACTTCTCCAAAATAGTGCTCGGCGGGTAACCGGCTCTCGTCCGAACCCTGGGTCGCAACAGCGGTGGCATCCATCTCTGTCCAATGTGTCTTCACACGGGCGAGGGCCATCCGTGCACCTTCTATGCAAGCCGACCGCTTCATCGCCTTGATATGCGGCACCGCCCCAAGGAATTGCTGCAATAAGCCAAAATAACTCTTCGGCTTGGGCCTATCCGGCCAGACATGAGCCACGATATCCGTCATGGCAAGTCCTAACAATCTATTCAGTTCAGCCCACTCGGCCAGCCGATCGGTCAGCGGAAGTGAACGCTTCGGACTATGGAATTGAGACCAAAACAGCTCTTCCGTCTTGTGATCCTTCTGACTTCGGAAGTGCACAACGGCATCTGCCGCACTCGCCGCTAAGTCCATATAAGGATCCTCCGGACCCCATAGCTGGCCAAGCTGAGCATACTTTGGATCTGTAAACCTTCGGCGCAGCAGAAAGGGCTTGCCGGCCACAATGTCTCCGGCCTGGCGCAGCTCCTCCTCTATAGCCCGCATTGCAGAACGGGCATCCTTGGCTTCGGCAGTGGCCTTCCCCAGGTCTTCTTGCTCCGCTAGGCGTTCCTTTTCAAGAACATCATTGCGGTCGGTAGCATCTTTCAACTTCACGGCCATTTCGGCCATCTCCTCCCTGCTTCGGCGGTGTGCAGCCCTTTCGGCTTCTAGCTCTTCGGCCGCCCTCGAGGCAGCCGCATAACTCCTTCTGGCTTGCTCCTTGGCTTGAGCAAGTTCTGCCAGAAGGCTCTCCACAGCAGCGGCACCATCTGCATTGAACACACATGTTGTAAGGAGTGGGCTTCGGCTCCCTTACTAGGTGACCACGGAGAAAAAACCTACCTTGTGACTCGTCAAGTCGTTTATTAACCAGCGCGATGTCCGCATCCGCAACGTCGAGCTGCCGCTTTAGTTCGGCAACTCCATCAGTCCGGCTAGCCACCGAACTATCCACCACCTGCTTAGGAAAGGCGTAAATCAATACCTGGGATTTTGATCCTCGGCACGCTGTCGTTCTCGACACCCTACCGAGTCTCAGGGGCTACTATCTATACAGGGCACACTTTATGTGTAAAACTGTCAAAGGGCATGTCATTTTTACGTACCTCAAACCCCGCCAGCAAACTCCTGACGGCATCACGCAATCCGCCTTCGGCGAATGAAATTCTTTCAGTCACCGTACTCATCAGTGTACGGTGACCTTCTGAGATGGACGCCCTCTCAAGCAGATCCTTCAGCTCCCCCCCGGCCGCACACCAGTTGGTGCCGAATTATTCGGCCCTGCCGGACTCGGGGATACCCTCCATGATGACACTTCAGGCTCGTCCGCCCTATCCGATGGGGCGGCAGATGGAGGCGTCTCGCTCTCCATCATCTGCGAACGGAGTTCCCCCGAAGACGAGCTCATCTGAGAAGGACGGAGATCCGAACTACAAGGTAAAAACTTAAGTTATCCTCAGAAGCACAAATACGGATGTCCCTTATTACAAAACTCCCTTTTTTCTACTTACGGCTCGCTGGAGGGCTGATTCTTTAGGGGAGACTGTGCGGCCGGAGCCTCTCCGGACGCAGGACCCTCTGGTGAAGATCTCTTCCCCCGCTTCGGGGCTTTGGCCTCCGGGTTTTCGGAGGCGGTCCTCTTCTCCCCCTGGAAGGAGGGATTCTCGATCCCCCCTCCTCAAAAGCCTCCTTGGTTGAGGCGGTAGTTCCTCTGTTCTCCCCTTCGCCTTCCTCTGAAGGCGCAACCTCCAGCATCCTGACCAGCACGGGATCCGGCGCGGTCTCTGGGAGGGGGGCCGGACACCGTATCAGTTTTGCTTGCGCTATCCACTCCTGTTTAGAGGGCAATTGGTCAAAAAGCGAATCATAGAAAGGCAAAAAACGGTATGTCCGGACAGGGAGCTACTTACTTGTGTATCCGGGCGATTGCAGCTTAGGCCGGCGTCCTCGGTCAATTCCGGACACGCCTCTCGTGATCCGAAGAACAGTTTGTACATCTCCACGGGTGTCGTACCCATGAAGTGTTGGAGAATTCGTGGTCCCTCCGGATTAAACTCCCAGAGCCGGAGAGGACGGCGTTTGCAGGGCAGGAGACGCCTAATCAGCATGACCTGCATCACCACGACCAGATCGATCTCCCTCGCCTGGAGGTCTTGAATCCGGCCCTGCAATAGGGGCACGTCCTTTGACGGCCCCCAGTTGAGCCCTTGGCTGACCCATGACATCAG
Organism: Triticum aestivum; assembly: GCF_018294505.1. Lineage (NCBI taxonomy): Eukaryota > Viridiplantae > Streptophyta > Magnoliopsida > Poales > Poaceae > Triticum > Triticum aestivum. The sequence goes on along the minus strand of NC_057798.1, from coordinate 809,586,190 downwards.
CCGCTGCGGAGGGCCCGAGCGGAAGATGGGCGGCGGCTTCTGCCTGCTGCCCCTGGGAGCGGTTATGTAGAACCACTCCTGCTGCCACAAGCCGAGCTCCTCCTGAAAAAGAGCCCTCGGGCCATGGAGCATCGGCCCTTCTGCTTACAACCGCCCCGCCGCACTCTGCTTGACGCCCCTCGATCATCTTCGGCTCCACGTCAAAGGTCTTAAGCCACAAGCCGAAGTGAGGGGTAACGCGGAGGAAGGCTTCGCAAACAACAATGAATGAAGAGATATGGAGGATGGACTCCAGAGCCAAGTCGTGGAATTCCAACCCATAGTAAAACATGAGCCCTCTCACAAAAGGATCCATCGGGAAGCCTAAACCCCGACGGAGGTGGGATACAAACACGACATACTCGCTGGGCTCGGGGGCAGGAATGACTTGCCCTTTGACGGGCAACCTATGCGAAATCTCGTAAGACAGGTACTTGGCCTCTCGCAGCTTTAGCACGTCTTCTTCCGTGACGGAGGAGGGCATCCACCGACCCTGTAGGTCGGAGCCGGACATTGTTGAAGGTCCGAAGCGCTCGAATCTGGGGCTCTGGGTGTTGGAACTTGGGGCAGGGAGTGGATTCGATTGAGGATTGAAGAAAAAAACGAGCCTTGGTCCCGTTATAAAGAAGGGGAATACCAAGAGCCGTCCTCGTGACCGTTCGGGACTCGCCTCCGATAGAGGGGGCGTGGCAACGGGCACGGTTGGGTTATCCACGTCCGTATTGATGGGAATCCCGGAGTAAAGGGAACACGATCTCTGCTTCGATAAGACGTGCCAAGGAAACCGCTTCGCTAAACGCGCTGAGGTGGTATAATAAAAAACGATTCAAGTAAAGGCTTGGTAGTGGCATGACGTCATGCCACAAAATACGTCAGCAGATTGAACTTGTGTACATATTATTCTCTCTACGGTGGAATGTGGAATTTATTTTGCAGAGCCGGACACTATCCTAGTGTTCACAATCTTCTATGAATTATTCGGAGGAGGAACCCGCCTTGCAATGCCGAACAATATGCGCACCGGACTCATCGTCATTGAAGCCTGGTTCAGGGGCTACTGGGGGAGTCCTGGACTAGGGGGTGTCCAGACAGCCGGACTATCATCGTCAGCCGGACTCCAAGACTATGAAGATACAAGATTGAAGACTTCGTCCCGTGTCCGGATGGGACTTTCCTTGGCGTGGAAGGCAAGCTTGGTGATACGGATATGTAGATCTCCTACCATTGTAACCGACTCTGTGTAACCCTAGCCCTCTCCGGTGTCTATATAAACCGGAGGGTTTTAGTCCGTAGGACGAACAACCATCACAACAATCATACCATAGGCTAGCTTCTAGGGTTTAGCCTCCTTGATCTCGTGGTAGATCCACTCTTGTACTACCCATATCATCAATATCAATCAAGCAGGAGTAGGGTTTTACCTCCACCGAGAGGGCCCGAACCTGGGTAAAAACATCGCGTCCCTTGTCTCCTGTTACCATCCGCCTAGACGCACAGTTCGGGACCCCCTACTCGAGATCCGCCGGTTTTGACACCGACAGTATGGAAAGTGGTTTATGAACTGTTTTGGCAAACACACTTTAAAAATATTGTGAGCAGTTTTTAAACAATTGAACATATTTTAAGCATGACCAATTTTTAAATATCTTAAAGAATGATTTTTTATAAACATGATAAACTTTTTGAAATTATGAATATATTTTCGAAAAAATGAATATTTTTGAAATTTATGAACATTTTTAAATTTCAAAAAAAAATGATAAACAAATTATGAACATTTCTGAGATGTAAAGGAGGGTTAGTTGCCATATGATAATGAACACCTTTTCTATTATGTGAAAATTGTGAATATTTATGAGAAATAAGAAAATATAAACAATTTCTGAGAAATAAATAAATTTAACTCATAAGTTTCAATCACGTGCATCCAATGGTCCATACAAGACCAGCACACGTCGTGATGCGCCAACTACAGCCGCGCAGTGTTAGCTATCCTCCCTCGTTTGGCCCTCTGTATGGGCCGGCCCATTCCGGTTTTCCCACGCGAACCTTCCCGAAACTGGTTTTCCTTTTGCTGGCACAATGCCCGTGTGTTGCAATAGGAGAGGTATTCTTTTCTTTGATATGTCCACCAAAAGCGGTCTCCACAGCCGTGGCCGATAGAGCGAGGAGTTGCGATCTTCTGGGGGGTCATGTTTGGCCTATGAGATCTTAATAATGGTGGGACTGTCGAGATGGCGACAACCACCCAACCCGTGCCTTTCTTTTATTCCGGCTCCACCTCCGTCTCGGGGATGTGGCTGGCTCCTCATTTGGTTTGTTTACAGAGACCTTCGAGGCACGGTTGCTTCGACCAGTCTCTCCTATGATGTCGTAACCGAATAGATTACTAAGTGCAGTGCATAATCTTGTTTCATTACCCTGATCAACGCATAACTAGGCATGAACATGTCCCTTTTTATTAGGGATTATTCTTTTTGATTATTTTAGCACTTACATGCCCATATTTTCCTATTATATAAAAACGAGCATATTTTCTTTTATTGGCACGTGCCCACGATTTCTTTCCATTATAGCCAACCAACATATTCTCTTTTATTGGCACGTGCAAGCTGCCACCGGTAATAATTTATGGAGCCCCTCGTTCTGCTCATGATTCTTGAGACAACTTCCTTATTCTCAGATAACCTCCTTATATCCAGATAATCTAAGGACATATAAAAATTGGTGTGATGTGGTATAAAGCTCCAAGGTGGGACTATTACTATCATGATTGCAAGCTAGCTGAGTTAGTTTTGTCCATCGGCACAATAGCGAAGGTCCACAGTTCAATCCCCTCGTGGCCTAAATGTTTCGCTGCTCGTCCGTTAGATAGAAAGATGTAGGTAGGCCTAGTTCGGCCCACTCGGGGGACAAACAATATACATTTGAGAATTACATGTGGAACAGACGGAAAAAAATTATACGTATATTTTTGCTTTTTCTTGGTCCAGCGGCGCAGGAGTTATTATATGACCCTAGTTGCGTCAAATAGCACGCGGGACCAACAACAGTTCATGTCCGGGGCAGCCCACTGGCAGGCACGGAACCGACTTTGTGTTTGTAAGGCATGAGTATAAATCCAAAAAACGACATGTTGAATAATAAAAGTCATGACCCAAAAGACCCGACCACATGCTGCTAGCAACCGGAACATGTGCTGCCACCGCGAAAATTTAAGAACATACCGCAGCTTTAGATTCAAAACATATTTTGATTTTTTTAACTAAAAAATAATTATGAATTGCCGAATATTCTTAGAAATGTATTTTTTTGAAATGATGAACAGTTTTTTGAAAGTTCTGTACATTTTTTAAAAAACATGAAATTTGAAAGGGTTCATTTTTTGGCATTAACAAACATTTTTTGAAGACATGAACCTTTTATAAAAACACAACCATTTTTGGAATTCACGCACAATTGTTTACAATGGGAACATGTCTAGAACACTCAGAATAATTTTAGAAATTGTGTTTTTTTAAATCCAAACATTATTTCGAATTTGGAACCAGTTTTTACAGAATGCAATTTTAGTTGAAAATCTCAACCAATTTTAGAAAAGACAACTTTTTCTAGAAAAATGGGAGCACTTTCTGAATTTTAAAGAAATTTCGGAATAAGAACAAAAATTTAAAGGCCTGAACATTTGTCAGTGCTGGAACGCAATTTTGGAATGTTGAACATTTTTTATAAATTTTAAGGAAAAACGAATTATAAATATTGAACATTTTCAATTTCAAAAAAGGAAAAAAGAAAATAAATTTAGAAGTGAAAAAACTTAAAGAAACAGGAAAGAAAATGATAACAGAACAGAAAAATGATAAAACGAAATGGAGCATAGAAAAAAGGAAATCGGGCCAGCCCAGTCTTGGGCGCCTTTTGCGAAGCTCCAACTATTTGCCGCATCTAGGGTTTTCCCAGCTGAGTCGGCAGGAAAATATTTGGCTGGACTTTGCCGGGCCACAACCTGTGCCGGCCCACATATGAGTTGCCAAACATTCTTCGAAACTTGAACAATTTTTGGAATTACAATCATTTTTTTGAAAATCCCATCCATTTTTGTAAAAAATGCAAAGATTGAAACGATATCATTTTTTAAAATTCACAGACTTTTTTGGAAACATCTTTTATGTAAACAGACACATTTGTTCTTTTTTTCCTGTGTTCCATGATGCTAGTTGGTTATAACTATTTTTGATGTTTCAAGGTTCTAAACTTACCTGGAAGTTTATATCTTTATACTGCATACTGGCTCGTATCACCCTATTTTATTTGTCAGATGACATGATTGCAGGCTTGCCTACATTTTGACATCTGCTAAATCTTTCTTATCAGTTCATTCTTGTCTTGATGGTTGTCTTACAGAGAATCATGTTATAGCATGTATTTGAAACAAATGTGCAGGTTGTGGAAGTTTCAACAACTAAAACTAGGGCGAAAGGTCAAACCAAGATCTTCACTTGACTATACCGTGTCATCTTCTCACAAAGCTTGCCATCATAGTGTACATTTGTTTTGTTCCTGGACTGAACCTACATACATTACATGATTTTCCTAATAATTGTCAAATCTGTCATGAAGCTTGGCGTCATACTGTACTTTTTCTCTCGTCAAAACAACATATTCTGCTAAAAAGGTAAAATTAATTATTACAACATGATTAAAAGAAATTGATAACAAAATAACTGACTCTATTATGCAATCAACTAAATTATGTACAAGAACATGGTTTGTAAATATGATCATGGTTGATTGACTTCCATGACATTATTTCCTTCTTTTGTGGTGGCAAATATAATGCATATGATCGTTTGGTAATACAACGAGATAAATAGATTGGATGCTCAATGATAGAGACCAAATATTATTGGAGGCATTGTCATCCCCAAAAAAATATAGTATGTGTTTGGATGGGGAGTTTGGATTAGAGCGGCAGAGAAATGAAAGAACGGAGGAGGAGTGAGACACCAATGGGTGTTGAACCAACAGAATATAGGTAGGCCCCATTGCATCGCATGGGCAATTAGCTAGTCTTTAACAATTTTGGAAAACACAAACTTTTTTTTAAATGGGAACTTTTTAAGGAACAAAAATTTAAAGTGCTGAACATTTACCAAAATGAGAAAACAATTTTGGAATTCTTATTTTTTGAAATTTGAACAAAAGTCAAATCCCGAGCATTTTAGAAAAAAATAAGAATTTAACAAAAAGGAAAAAAATAAACTAGGAAGGGTCAAAAGAAAAAATAGAAATGAAAAGGCGAACGGAACTGAAGAGAAAAAAGAAACAAAACACAGGGAAAAAATTAATACCGGTTGGCCAGTCTTGAGCGCCCTGTGCGAAGCTCTGACGCCGCATGATTAGGGCAGGAAAAATAAATGGGTAGGCTTCGCCGGGCCACAACATACGGGCCCACCTATGATTTTCTGGAGAATCCGTTTTTTTCCTTTGTAGCAGATGGGCGCACAAAAATTTAGAACCACCTCACATGGATTTATTTTTTATTTTTTGAACAGATGAAGAAAAATCAGAGAAATGCGACTTTGTTTTTTCTTTATTATGAGATACAAGTATAGATATAGCATTTTCTTGGGCGCTGCTATGCTTCGGCTGGTGGAACTTTTTAAAAGATTTGCCACCTCGCGAGCCGCCGGATCTGACAGAATGAGTGGACGAGTGTCACTCTCTACCATTGCAACGCATGCCATGTTGCTGATTTTTTTTTGCAACAGTGGTCATGTTCCAATTTTTGTTTACAAAATATAGGTCAAGTTGCAGATTATTTTTTGCAACAGAGGTTTTGTTACAGTTTTTTGCGCAACAACAAAGGCCTTGTTTAATTTATTTATTTTTGCAACAGGCGTTTTGTTGCACAGTTTTTCAACAGTGATCTTGTTGCAGAATTATTTTTACAAAACAACACCAGCACAGTAGTCAAATTGTGCCAACAACAACATTGTTAACAAAACGGGTGCCTGCAATTGCCTTCGTTCCGCGGGAGTAGCTCCTGCGACGCCAGGCCTCAGGCCCGATATGCGGGAAGTGCGGGAGCAGGAGGTCAAGGGGGCGGAAAGAAGTGCTCGACGACCGGGGAGAGGCGGCAATGCGCGGCCTCCACGTACGAGCTCGGTCATAGTAACCCACCACCTTGCGACTTGGAGAGGGACAAATGGGCTGCGATGTTAGAGAAGAGGGAGAGGGAGGGGAGAGGAAGAGGAGGAGATGAAGAAGAAGAGGAGGCAGGGTGTAGCTTCTCACCGGTGGGGCGGCGTTGCGAGCATGGCGGGCACTTGGGATCAAGCGGCAGAGACAAATAAGTACAACGAGAAGATAAGGTGTGATATTGTGGACCTTTCTGGATATAAGGAGATAGGACTAGGGGCCCAGAGGACACGTGGCCAGCGTAGAAGGTGGCAGACAGAACACACCGACCCGTCGGTTGAACACAAGCTTTCCCTCATTTTCTTTCAGTTTTTCTTTCTTATATTTTTTTTCCTTTATCATTTTCTCATTTTATATTCTATACTTTTATTTTATTTTCACAAACTAGCAATTGTTTTATAGAAACTAGTAAACTTTTTGTAAAATCACAAATTGTTTTGAATTCATCGACTTATAAGAAAATCATGAACAATTTTCAAATACGTGAATTTTTTTAATACAAGAACAATTTTGGAAACACTGCAACAAGTTTTAAACTCCCATACATATTTTTAAAAGCTTAAACATTTTCTCAAATTCGTGAACATTTTTTGAATTTGATGATCTTTTTAGAACTCAGGAAAAAAATTTCATGAACATTTTTTGAATTTATTAACATATTTTTTTTGTATTTGCGAACGTTTCTTGATATTTGTAGAGATTTTTTTGAAATACATAAACATATTTTGAACTCGTGAGCATTATTGAAATACCCAAATATTTCTTGGAATTGTCAAATATTTTCGAAATTCCTGAATATTTCACAAAGAATTTATAAATTCATCAAGACTTTTTATTTCAAGATAAAGTTTAAAAGTCATGAACATTTGTTTTTAATTTATGAACATTTATTAGAAGTCCCAAGCATTTTTGAATCTCGAAGCATTTTTCAGGTTCTTGAAGATTTTTTAAATTTTGATTTAGTGTCTAAAATCTGAACATCATGAACCTAAAAAAATCATAAGCAAAAAAAACGAAAGGAAAAGTAACCCAGGGGCGCATAGTTACCCTACATGGGCCGACCCCTATCCAGCGCTGGGGGCGAAGGGTGTGTTTGGCGAAATCAGTAATTAAAAAGCACTCTTTGTGAAGATTACTCCCACATCCCCTGAGTGCGCACTATTCGCATTTCATATGCACACTTTGGTGCAACCTGTGAGTTTTCACTTTTTTCGTAGATTCATTTATTCAAAACGTTTTATCTTCCAAAATATTTACACCATTGGATTCCTCATGTCACGATCTTCAAACCTAGATCCCATGTTGATAGGTCTTGATGAACTTTTGTTTTCATGAAAAAAAATCAGACAAGAAAACAAAACCAGAAGCACACGGTTTTCCCCTTTTCGAAAGAGACACGAATGTGCCTCTCCCGGAAGGAAAAAGAAAATAAGGAAACACATTTTCTTTTCATTTCCGAGAGGCACAGACGTGCCTCTCGCGAAAGAAAACCAGTGCCTCTCATAGAAGGAACAAAAAAAATGAAAACCTATTTTTTTTTGTTTCCTAGAGGCACAGCCGTGCCTCTCGCGGAAGTAAATCCGTCCCTCTCACAGAAGGGGGAAAAGAAAACCATTTTCTCACGCATTTTTTTTCCTTTTTTGATATTTTGTCAAAAAGCTAAGAAAGACCGTGGAAACCGAAAAGTAAAAAAAAACCTAGATAAAACCATCTAAAAAGATGAAAATGTGCGCGGAAAAATAAAAAAAATGAAAATTAAAGGGAGCGCCCAGAGCACGACACATGGTGGCGACTGAGAGCGCCAAGTGGTGCGACCTCAGCACACCCCAAGTGACCCTGTGGGGGGAGGGGGCTCCCGAACGAGTGCTCTTTTTATTTGTTCCTCCCTTTGTTGGCGGCGGTTAGTGAGCTGGCGCTCCCACCCTTCTTGCGCATGGGGTAGGACATCACACTAGTGCTTGCACACTCCTATTTTTTGTTCGCTTAGTTCGCATGGTTGACCTAGTCGCCTGTTGAGCCCTGCCCGTTGACTGATTCACCTGGTACCTAGTCAACTTTGACCAGTTTATTAAAAAAATCACATAATTGAAAATAGTTCAAAAATGTTTTTTTGTCCAAAATTTAAAAAACAATTACAAATTTTAAAAAGTTCACGAAGTTCATGAATTCAAAGAAAGTTCAAAATTCAATCATTATTTTTTTTGAATTTCACGAACTTCATGAAATTTTACAAAAGAAATTTCATGAAAATTGAAAGTGAAAAAAAAGGAAAGGAATAGAAAAAAAATGAAAAGATAAATATAAAAGAAAAAAACAAACAAAAAAAATGGTCCAGTAGCTTGCCAAAACCGGAGATGGCGCTCGTACAGCGACAACTTAATGGGCTGGCTCATTCACGTACGACATGGGCCATGTGTGGGATTGCCTGTATTTGGCGCATATAGCGCCAAATAGGAGCATCACAAAACAGCGCCAAACAAGATTTTGCGGGTTTTAAACAGGCGGTCTCGGCACAGCGGGTTGTCGCTGCTGGTTTTACCATGACTGCTTCATGCACTTCCTCGTTGTCACGCTCCTCGTTCGCGGACGTTGTTTGCGCCCGTCGATGTCCCCGTCATGGTCATGCTCGGCATTGATCTCCTTGTCTTTGAATCACTAGCCGGGAAACACAGGACCACGAAACTGAGCATAACGTATCTGGAATTTGCCGACCTTTGTTTTAAATTCACAATCAATTTCAAATTTGTGAACATTTGTTAAAGTTTGGAGACCTTTTTGAAATTCATTATCATTTTTTGAACTCATGACCATTTTTAATCCAAAAACAATTGTTTCAATTTACAAACATTTTTTATATCTCAAAATATTTTTGGAATTCATGAACTTTTTTAAAATAAACTTCGTTTTTTAATTACAAATATTTTTTTAATTTGCGAACACTTATTTGAATTCGCAAACATTCTTTGAAAGAGATTTTTCAAATTCTTGAAGATTTTTGGAAATTTGTTTTTTTCTTTGAAATCCTAAACCTTATGAAGCAAAAGGAAAAAATGAAATGAGAAAAACCAGGGGCGCAAATCCTAAACCTTATTTGAATTCCCAAGTTTGTGCCCCCCCCCCCCCCCCCGCCCCGCGCGCGCGCGCTTAGGTCGCTAAATAGGAGGTATCAACATAATGGGCCGGCACTACTAGTTCTACGAGGACTGCTTCGTGCACACAAGGATAAAGGCTACTGATGCCGGCCAAAGCCGTCGTCGTGTCACTTCCTCCTGGTTACCCTCCTCCGTCGCCGGTGTCCCCGCCGTGCCATGCCCGACATCGGTGTCTGTATCTTTCAGTTAATAGCGTGGAGAACAACAACAGAGATCAGAACCGGATAGAATGTACCGCGTCGCTATCTCAAGTACATCTTTGAGGTCCCGTAAAAAAATACATCTTTGAGGTAGTGATAGACTAGAGAGAACTTATTCCAACACGTCATCACATCACCACCTCGTCGATATCGCCGGGAAACAAAAAAAAAACTAACTGAACCCCACTCCTCTTGTCACTGAACAATAGCTAGTGTCGCGACCAGAGCCGTCGTTGTGGCGCTTCCTCCTGGTCACGCTCCTTGCTCGCTGGCGTCCCCACCATGGTCATGCTGGGCATTGATTTCCGTGTTTTTTTAATCAATAGCGGAGAACAACAGAATCACGAAACCGAGCAGAATGTAGTAGTACCATAGGCGAAAGTGGTCTAGTGAGCTCGAGCTCACATGCACCCTTGCTACAATACCATTCAGAAAAATATTTCAAAAGCTAATTTTTTTTTGCCAACAAAACCTGATGTGTTTTTCACCTGCGTGCAAAATTTTGCGACAAAATGACATTCATGCAGGTCACGGCAAAAAAAATGTCGATGCTTCAAATGCTTCCGAAAACAGTTTTTTTGGAGCATGATTTTGCTTTTTTTTTGCCGAGACCTCCACAAATATCATTCCATCACAGGAATTGGTACACATGTGTAACACAAATCAATGTTTGTTACCAAATAATTTCAGATTTTTTTTTGATTTTTTCTATTTTACTGTAGCAAAGGGTGCATGTGAGCTCGTGCTCTTATTGAGTGTGCAACTGTGCATAGTCTTAGTCGTAGATGGAAAAACTTGTCCGCTGGTGGCTGGTGGCAAGTTGGTCTCGATCTCCACGGCGTCACTCATTGTAGGTGGGGATTATGGGATGGTTCGTGGTGGCACCACACACGCACGACAAATGCTCATCTATAGCCACCGGCTCAACTATTGTAAAGCGCGTACTCTTCTCTAATATCTAGCGCCGTTGACCAGCTGATACCACATCCCCTCCTATTTCGCCAGGAAATCTGAAGCTCCTCTTCGCTAGCTTCAATCCAATTTGAGAAGCTGCTGCTCATGGGGATCAGCCCGCAGGCGGGATCATCATCCTATTAATCTGATTGCAGCTCTCTGGCAGACAGACCAATTTCTTGCCGCATATTTGCTGTGAAGCGGAGCGAGTTGGAGTCGCAGCACAACAAGGAGGGTCAAATCAAAATTACTGCTTTCTGTTCGCATAATTTATAGGCGAGTTATCTTAATTTGTTCTGCAGTAGCATATATTGATCGATACTACTTCATCAGCTACCTACCTGGGTTACTAGGATTTCGATTTGGGTCCAGTAGCTAGGCTCGTACTGTCATACATCCCTGTTCAATTTGCTCTTGTTTCCAGGTCAGTTACATACTAATTACCAATGGCGGAACGCAAAACTAGTACTGCACGAAGTGGCCTGGAGCGGATGTTAGTCGATGAAGCCGTGGAGCCCAAGGCCCTACCATTGTCACTTTTGGAGGACATCACAGGGGACTTCTCTGATGACCAGGAGATTGGAAGAGGTGGATTTGCGGTGGTTTATAAGGTACACAATCCAATCTTAATCACGCCTGAGACACCGATGCTAACACCTGTGAGTGATAGGGGATACTTGGCGATAGGGCGGTCGCGGTGAAGAGGTTGTGCGACTCTTTGATGGATGAAAGGGAATTTCACCGAGAGGTTGAATGTCTGATGCGGGTGAAACACAAAAATGTAGTAAGATTTTTGGGATAATGTGCTAATAGAGAAGGAAGTATGGAAATGTACGACAAAAAACTTGTCATGGCAGATGTCCACCAAAGATTGCTTTGCTTCGAGTACATACCTCAAGGAAGTCTTGATAAGTATATCATCGGTACGACCACTCAGCCAATAATTTTCTCTTTATTTTTACTCTTCATATTACAAATTGTGTAATTGTCATATAGATATAGTACTCAAAAGTTAAGACGCCAAATATATACCTCAAATTATAAATATTGTTTTCCTTCTCCCCTTTATAGATCCATATCGTGAGTGGGGAACCTGCTATAAAATAATCAGAGGGGTTTGTGAAGGTCTACAGTACCTTCATGAGAATAATATTGTTCACTTGGATCTCAAACCCGCCAATATACTGCTCGGCAATAACATGATACCAAAAATTACTGATTTTGGGCTGTCAAGATGCTTCGACGATAATCAGAGCCGACATATTACCAGAACTATATTAGGAACAATGTAAGCTAGCTAACTCCTTATGAAAACTCGACTTTTTGTGCTCTGTGATTTTAAACTGCATACTGTTTGTACATTAATCCATCAGGCCTTTTATATTTTTATACAGTGGATATTTGGCACCAGAACTTCGTGAAGGGGGTGTAATCTCACGCAGTGCTGACTTGTATAGCCTCGGTGTTATAATCATTGAAATACTGACCGGCCAGAAGGGGTATCAAGCTATTGGTGATGTAAGAACAATATGTGCCATTGCTATAAAAATACCACGCTCCTTTTTTTTCTCACGACTAAGAAGGATCAAGTTCAAATAACTGTCACGATTTTACTTTTGTATTGTCATTAAATTTTACTTTGAGATGTTGTATACTCTGAAAGCACACCTAGTAGTGGAAAGCACAATTTGGGTGCAAAAATCATCACACCTATTTCTGATTGTGCAACTGACATGGTGATAGACCTGCCTTAAATCTATTGGGATATTTACTTTTTAGATACCTTTTATTGTTAGTTTGATGATTGAATGTATGTTGTCGGTATATACTGTACATATTTGACTTTTCATATATAGAAAGATGTTTGTGGTCCACTTTATAGACCATAACTCATCCATACAACTTGTAGGTACTTGAAAGTTGGAGTGGTAGGTTGGAGGGATCACAACAAGACACACAAAACGAACAAATACGAGTATGCTATGAGACAGCTTTAGAATGCAGAGACTTCAATCCAAAAAAGAGACCAGCTTGCGTACGGAATATAATTGATAGGTGTTATGAAAAGGGAAGTATCCAGGTATGTTCAGAGTTGGCAGTTTTACATATGTTTTTCCTTAATTCTGAGTTGCTACAGGTACCACTTGGCTCCTTGCACATGAACCATTTGAGCTGCTAGAGTATGAAATTTGGTGATCCAGAAACAATTGCTAGTATCATTGCCAGCGCCTTGACTATAGTTGCTTTACTCACACACCCATGTCTCAAAACTAGTAGTTTTAGAATGTTTGTCAATAAAACATTTTTAATTTTAAGCACCAATGTAGTAATAATTATCTGATACCAAATCAATATTTTTATAATATCTAATTAATTTTAGCTGTAGCAACAAACTTCCTTCCTTCTTTCTAATTAATCACTTGCCGGTGTAAAATTGGAGAAATAGTAATACAAGGAAACTGTTTTTCATGCAAAATGTACTGGTGAAAGTAAAAAAAAAATGGTTGCACGCTTCCAAACTGTCTTTGGTTGTATCGCTTGTTTTTTTTTTTGAGGGTAACTTGTTGCCGCTTTATTTAATCGTCGAACCTCGGAATGTCATCCTAAATTACATCAAGCACAAAATCCGGTGGAACACCTAGCCAAACCTTACACAGTTCATCTCCTACTCCAACCTTCGCTAACTTATGAGCGGCAACATTAGCACTACGACTAACCCAAGAAACTTTACTCTCAGCAAAGCTACCAAGCATGGTTTTGATTTCTTCTACCCATGGACCGACGGCGGAAAGGTTCTTGCTATCTTGCTGAAGCATATGCACCACGCCCTGGGCATCCAATTCCACATGAACTCTTGTAGCATTCATCTCTTCTGCCACCTGCAAGCCCCTCTTGCAAGCCAGTATCTCCGAGGCTTCTGGATCGACCGCGTTCGGGAAGAAATGGCAGGCGGCCGCTAGAAATCCACCATTGTGATCCCTCAGCACCACGCCACCTCCCCCTTTCTGGCCATATTTTGAGATCGCTCCATCCGAGTTAACTTTTATCCAGCCTTCATCTGGTGGTCTCCATCTCTGCACCTGAGTCCGCTTCGGCTCCCGCGGCGTCACCCGATGTACCGCTTTCCATTCCGCCATGTGAGCGAACACTGTATGCATTACCTCCTGTGGTGGCGCAATGGGATTACCTTCTCTTGTAGCATTACGAGCTAGCCACAGGCCATACGTAGCCTGCACCATAATCTCCTTCTCTTCGTCTGAAGCACCCGAAAACCAGTTAAGTAACCAGCGCGCTAGAGCACTCTGGGAGTCGATCGTGCACGGTGGGATCGCCACCGAAACTCCCTTCTCTGAGCGAAGAAGCTGCCAGAACCTCACTGAATGTTGACATGACCAAAAACGATGATGAATCATTTCTTCACGGCCACAGACAACACAAAAAACTCCAGGTTTTATCCGACGTCGATGTAGTTCATACCCTACAGCCAGCCCGTTCTTGATCATGCGCCACGTATGTATTTTTGCTTTGGCCGGGGCACAAGACTCCCACAGCGCCATGAACCCCTTACGCATCTGAATCGATTCAGAGGGCTCCGGCTGTCCGGTCCTCGAACGACCCAGCGATCTCCTCAAGTGGTACGCCGACTTTACATTAAAGCATCCATTTCTAGTATGATTCCATGCCACATAATCTTGCTCACCCGGCCCGCCGATTGCAATCTGAAGGATATCCTGCGCATCACTCGGGCTGAACATGGCGTTTACTTTAGCCAGGTCCCAAGAGCGCCCATCTGAAGACAGCAGGTCAGCGACTCGCGTGACGCCCGGCACATAAATTTGACCCAGTGGTCTCATGCACCCCATTCTTGGAATCCAATTATCATGGTGTATATGAACTTTTGAACCATCTCCAATTCGCCAAATCACACCCTCCCTAAGAAGGTCTCGGCCATGAAGCACGCTCCTGTAGGTATAAGACGCATTTGATGGACAAGTTGCTGACATGATCGTTTCATCTTTAAAATAGCGAGCTTTAAGAACCCGAGCACAAAGGGAGGATGGTACTTGCAGAATTCTCCATGCTTGCTTTGCTAACAAAGCTTGATTGAACGCCTCGGGTTCCCGGAACCCCAAACCACCAACTCTCTTTGCTGCACACATTTTTTGCCAAGAGACCCAGTGCACTTTCCTTTCACCATTCGTTGCACCCCACCAGAATTTCGAGGAGATCGAAGTCAAGTTCCGGCACGTTTTCTTTGTGAGCTGAAAACAACTCATGGTAAAAGTCGGTACAGCTTGAAGCCCAGATTTAACCAACACCTCTCTAGCTGCTTTGGACAGTCCCTGTCCCTTCAAACCACTAACTTTCTTTTTTGAGCTCTCTGTGACATATTGGAATGTACCTTCCTTCGATCTACCAACTAGTGTCGGTAATCCCAGGTACCTCTCACTCAACGCCTCTGACATCACTCCAAGAGCGCCCTTTAGCTCAGCCTTCACCTCCTCCTGGCACCCCTTACCAAAAAAGATGGACGATTTTTGCAAGTTGACTCGCTGGCCGGAGGCTTCCTCATAAGATGCCAGGATCCCTTTGAGCGCCTCCATATTGGCCCTCGACCCTTCCAAGAACACTATACTGTCATCAACGAAGAGGAGGTGTGTTACATGGGGGCCAGTGCTCCCAAACGACACACCTTTTATCTCTGCATCTCTCTGTGATTTCTTCAACAAGGCCGAGAAACCTTCCACGCAAAAAAGAAAGAGGTACGGGGAAAGGGGATCACCTTGCCGAAGCCCTCTGGAAGGTGAAAAATTCCTCGAGAATGCACCATTTAATTTGACCGAAAAAGTAGCTGTAGTGATGCACCTCATGACCATCATGATCCATGCATGAGAAAAGCCAACTCTTTCCAACATCTGCTGCAAGAACACCCACTCCACGCGGTCGTACGCCTTCATCATGTCCAGTTTCACCGCACATAACGGCTTCTTCCTCTTCCTCGTTCGTATGGCATGAACGCACTCGTAAGCCACGAGTACATTGTCAGTGATAAGCCGGCCCGGTACGAACGCACTTTGTTCCTCAGAAATAAGAATAGGGAGGATACCTTTCAACCTATTAGCAAGCACTTTTGTCGCAATCTTATATAATACATTACAGAGGCTAATCGGTCGGAACTGGGACAACAACTCCGGTGAGTTTGTCTTCGGAATCATGACGATGACCGTGTCGTTGAACGCAGCAGGGGCAGCAACCCCGCTCAAAAAGTCCCTGACAGCCCGGCACACATCCTCTCCTACTTGCGCCCAGTGGCGTTGGTAGAAGAGGGCCGGGAGGCCGTCCGGCCCCGGTGCCTTCGTTGCGCCCATCTGGAAGAGCGCCTCTCTGATCTCCTCATCGGTGATCGTAGTAGTTAATGCGTTATTCATCTCCGGAGTGACAAGCTGATCAATGTGTTGGAGAAGATTATTTGCTCCCACCGAGCCCTCTGAAGAGAAAAGATTTTCATAATACTGTGCTGCCATCTCCCTCATATGTTCATCGCTTGTGCACCTAGATCCATCCTCCCTGCGCAAAGCTTTCACCGTGTTTTTCCTCTTCCGATGTGAAGCACGGTTTTGAAAATATTTTGTATTCTGGTCTCCCGCAGTCAGCCAATCCACTCTCGAACGCTGTTTATACATAACCTCCTCTCTTGTATAAATTTCTTTGAGCTGGTCTTCAAGCTCACGGACCTCCAGTGAGGACCCGGAGACGAGTGCCCTCGTTTTTGCCTCTGCAAGCTGGTGCTTCAACCTGGTGATCGATCTCCTTATAGAGCCAAACACCTCCCTCGCCCATCGCTGCATAGAGCCCGTTGTGCATCTAAGTTTCTGCCAGATCGCTCGCAGCCCTTGTTCGCCAGTAGCCGCAGCCTCCCAGGCTTCCTCAAACATTGCTTGATAGGTTTCATGGCGAGTCCACGCCTCTTCATAGCGAAAAGGCCTTTCTCCCGGTCCCCTTTGACGCGGAGCCGTCTCCAACGCCCGGACCAAAATAGCCTGATGATCTGACTCCTCCGTCATGATGTTTTCCACCAACGTCTCTGGAAAGAGCTGCAAGAAATTATCCGTACAAACAGCGCGGTCTAACCGAACCTGAACATTCTCTGCTCCGTCTCGTTTATTATCCCATGTATATTGGTAACCTGAAAAACCCAAGTCTGCCAGGCCGCAGTCGGCGAGACAGTCGCGAAAGTCCTCCATTTGCATGAACAGTCTAGGGTTTCCATCAATCTGATCTGACTGGAAAAGAGCCTCGTTAAAATCTCCCAAGCAAATCCAAGGCAAGTCATCTTGAGCTCGCAAATATCGTATTGCATCCCAAGACTTTTTGCGCAGCTCTGTCCGGGGTTCACCATAGAATCCGGTGATTCTGTAGTTCTTACCCTCATCTTCTACCACTGCATCGATGAAATATTGACACCATGGGCGGACTGTGACCTGCAAATGATCTCTCCACCACAAAGCTAGCCCTCCACTCCTCCCGAGGCAGTCCACTGCCACACCACACGTAAATCCCAAGCTCCACTTCAATCTCTCCATTGCTCTCGCCTTTTTCTTTGTTTCAGATAGAAAAACCACCGCTGGGTTGTAGGACCGTATCAGGTCTCTAAGTTCGCCTACTGTCGAGTCCAACCCCAATCCTCGACAGTTCCAGGCTAACAGATTCATTGTGATCGGCGGGCCCGATCCTCGGGGTCCGCCGCTTTATCCTTACTCTCCGAAATCCGCTCAAAGACTGACATCGTCCTACGCCTGTTATCCCGAATAAAACCATCATGCACAATCTGTCGTTCTGGATCATCTTTTGCCACCCAAAGCTGCCTCGGTCTCCTCTTCTTGTTCATATTATCATACAGCCCACTATCCCTCGGGTGAGGCTGCACACGATCCGATCTGTCCTTCCTTACGTAGTAGCCCCTCCTTCTCTCCTTTGATCCACCCGGCCGTGAACCAGTGTCCGCGGCCGTTCGTCTACCCGTCTCCACGCGCGCTGCATGTGCAGATTGCACGTACTCTTTCCCCCTTCTCTCCCAATTTTTCTGGGCATCGCCTCTGTACCTCTGCTCCTCTACGAGCTTGCTTCGCAGCTCTCTTTCTCTTCTGTTCTCTAGGTCTTCCCTCAAGTCTCTCTCCTTTGGACCCGTTTTATTTGCGCTTGACTTCCCCGGGCTGTGTTCTTTCGCTCCTTTGCCCCTAGCCTCGGCGCCAGTGCGCGAGGCTGCAGACCTAGACAGCTCTGGCTGTAGGTTTCTCTTCACAGGCACATCACCAGCCCTCCGAGCAGCATTATTACTGCGTTCTCTATCTCCTGTCTTGCCACTCCCCCAGCTGTGATTGCTGCTCGCAGAGGCTCCTTGAGAACCTTCTTTCCCCCCTCCTGCTTTCCCCGTTGATGCCCTAAGCCAGCCTCCCCATTGTTGTGAAGAATCCACCGGAGGGTCACACTTTCCATTCACATGCACTAGTCGCCCACACTCGAAGCAGAAGTGAGGCACCTTTTCATAACAGAAGTCATACCACGTACCCATCTTGTCGTCAGGAGATGATTTCAGATAAAACCCTCTGACAAGGGGGTCAAAAACCGAGATTGATGCGCGAATCCTAAGTTGGTTCCCTCTGGCAAAACCTTCGTTATCAACGTCCACCTTGATCACCTTCCCCAACCAATTCCCAAGTGCTTTTCCCATCTGTTCCGTACGATTGTCAGGGGGAAGATCAAGCACCTGAAACCAAACATCAATCTTATCAAACACCATCTCCGAGGGCCTTGTACCTCCTTCATAATTCTTCAGAATAAGAACGCTAAAGTCATATTGCCAAGGCCCATTGTAGAGCGCATGTTTCCAGTCCCCTTCACATCCGAAGTGCACTTCAAAAACATTATTCCCTAGATCTCTGAACTTTGCCTCCTTGTGCAGCCCCCAGGCCCTTTGCATGGTTCTCTCCAGGACTGTCTTGTTGAGGGGTCTGGGTGAGCATGATTTTCCCACCACTGCCCATCTAGCCTTGCGTGGATGTATCTGCTCGGTGGCCTCCAAGACTAAACCCTCAACTTCCTTATCCATCAGGACCATGCTCCCCATCCTTGCGGACAAACTCGCAGCCGGATCCGGTGTTTTGCACTCTGCCGGAGACTTGGACGATCCCCCGCTGGCTGAGCCCACCGGTTTTTTCACCGTCGGCGTTGCCGCCACGGACGCCCCCGGATTAGCCTTTGATCTCGGAGTCCCTGCGTTCATCCCATCCATCTTCTCCGCCATCAGTTCCCTGCTAGCAGACCAGATGCGTTGCCGGTCCGCGATCTGGGAAGCGCCGTCGCTCCCCCAGCCGCCACCGGAGACGCACCACCCCCGCCGGCAAAACCCTAACCCTAGCGTAGAAGGAGAATCGCCTCGCGATCGCCTCCTAGCGCCTCAGAGTTTTCCTACATGGTGGACCCCCGGTTGTATCGCTTGTTGTTTAGTATGGTTCTTGTAGCACTTAGCAATGAGGCCCTATTCCATTAGTATTCTACATAAGGTAATGTATTTTTGAACAGTGGCAGTAATTTTAATGTGCTCATGGAACAGGATCAGGAGTCTCATGACCCTAGCGGCTTGAGGTACATCGGTGGCGACCCTGCTCCTCGGGGCCCC
Source organism: Triticum aestivum (assembly GCF_018294505.1). Classification (NCBI taxonomy): domain Eukaryota; kingdom Viridiplantae; phylum Streptophyta; class Magnoliopsida; order Poales; family Poaceae; genus Triticum; species Triticum aestivum. The sequence continues at coordinate 809,566,964 of NC_057798.1, read as the reverse complement.
GCCGGCCAGGACATGTCAACCATCGTGTCTAGGGACCAATTCGAGCGGCTCCTACCCCATCGCAATGACGCGGTGTGTCCTGCCCGTGGGTTTTACACATATGACGCCTTCATCACCGCAGCCGACGCGTTCCCGTCCTTTGGCACGACGGGAAGCATAGATACACGGAAGCAGGAGGTCACTGGCGGAGCTAGGCAACATCTTTTGGGGGGGCCGAACACAAATATGAGTATTTGGGGGGGGCCAAAAGACTCTACTTTTCCTAATCTTCCATTAAAAAAAAATTCCTTCACACATTTTACCAAAGTTGGGGGGGCCATGGCACCTGCAGCTTACCATGTAGCTCCGCCACTGCAGGAGGTGGCAGCCTTCTTAGCCCAGACCTCCCACGAGACCAGTGGTGGGTGGCCCACTGCGCCGGACGGCCCCTTCTCGTGGGGCTACTGCTTCAAGGAGGAGGCAGGCCCACGTCCGAGCTACTGTGTCCCATCGTCCAAGTGGCCGTGCACGCCCGGCAAGCAGTACTATGGCCGCGGTCCCATGCAGCTCTCCTAGTAAGCATTCATGTGTGGTGGGATCATTCGTATGGGTCTTTTACTGCTTTGTTTTCTTGGATTTTGAGCGGTTTTTTATGGACATGCATCAACTTCAACTATGGCTCGGCAGGACTCGCGATCGGAGTAGACCTGTTGAACAACCCGGACCTAGTGGCGACGGACCCGGTGGTTTCATTTAAGATGGCACTGTGGTTCTGGATGACATCGCAGGCTAACAAGCCGTCATGCCACACTGTGATGACGGGCCAGTGGACACCAACCGTTGCGGACATCGCTGCCGGCCGGTTGCCTGGGTTTGGCGTGGTCACCAACATCATCAACGCATAGGAAGTTGGCAAAGGGAAGGATCCCCGGGTGGCCAACCGTATCGGATTCTACAAGCACTTTTGCGACATTCTCGATGTTGGCAACCTCGACTGTTACAATCAAAGGCCGTTCGGCCAGTAAATGGAAGAGCTACATGCTAAAATATATGCATGTGTGAAAATTTTGAACGTTGTCTAAATGATGTTAAATACTACAAAAGTTAATTTGCATCAACACACAACATAACATTGTCATGTGCGGGCTACTAGCCGAAATTTTGGACATAAACTATGCCAAAACTTGTGTGGAACAAAATTAGGTTGTAACCTTACTTATCTTAGGAAGGTCATACAAGCACTAAAAGATTCAAGTTTTACAGACTTCATTAATGTATGTCATAAATTATTAAAACCACATCATAGAAAATGTTTTTTTGTTATAACATACTACAGACGCGACACAAAAACCCGGCGTCACCGCACAACCATTGTTGGCGGTGTTGCTTGGTAATCCAATGCCTCTAACATGGGCCAACCCTAATAAGATGGTATTGTTGGGGAACGTAGTAATTTCAAAAAATTTCCTACGCACACGCAAGATCATGGTGATGGCATAGCAACGAGAGGGGAGAGTGATGTCCACGTACCCTCGTAGACCGTAAGCGGAAGCGTTAGCAGAACACGGTTGATGTAGTCGTACGTCTTCACGATCCGACCGATCCAAGCACCGAACATACGGCACCTCCGAGTTCAACACACGTTCAGCTCGATGACGATCCCCGGGCTCCGATCCAGCAAAGCTTCGGGGATGAGTTCCGTCAGCACGACGGCGTGGTGACGATGATGATGCTCTACCGGCGCAGGGCTTCACGTAAACTCCGCGACGATATGACCGAGGTGGAATATGGTGGAGGGGGGCACCGCACACGGCTAAGGAACGATCCGTAGATCAACTTGTGTGTCTATGGGGTGCCCCCTGCCCCCGTATATAAAGGAGTGGAGGAGGGGGAGGGCCGGCCCTCTCTATGGCGCGCCCTAGGGGAGTTCTACTCCCACCGGGAGTAGGATTCCCCCTTTCCTAGTAGAACTAGGAACCCTTCCATGTAGTAGGAGTAGGAGAGAAGGAAAGGGAAGAGAGAAGGGAAGGAAGGAGGGGGTGCGGCCCCTCCCCCTAGTCCAATTCGGACTAGGCCTTGGGGGGGGGGGGGAGCGCACAGCTTGCCCTAGGCAGACCCTCTCTCTTTCCCGTATGGCCCAATAAGGCCCAATACTTCTCCCGGCGAATTCCCGTAACTCTCCGGTACTCCGAAAAATACCCGAATCACTCGGAACCTTTCCAAAGTCCGAATATAGTCGTCCAATATATCGATCTTTACGTCTCGACCATTTCGAGACTCCTTTTCATGTCCCCGATCTCATCCGGGACTCCGAACTCCTTCGGTACATCAAAACTTATAAACTCATAATAAAACTGTCATCGTAACGTTAAGCGTGCGGACCCTATGGGTTCGAGAACTATGTAGACATGACCTAGAACTATTCTCGATCAATAACCAATAGCGGAACCTGGATGCTCATATTGTCTCCTACATATTCTACGAAGATCTTTATCGGTCAAACCGCATAACAACATACGTTGTTCCCTTTGTCATCGGTATGTTACTTGCCCGAGATTCGATCATCGGTATCCAATACCTAGTTCAATCTCGTTACCGGCAAGTCTCTTTACTCGTTACGTAATGCATAATCCCGTAACCAACTCATTGGTCACATTTCTTGCAAGGCTTATAGTGATGTGCATTACCGAGAGGGCCCAGAGATACCTCTCCGACAATCGGAGTGACAAAACCTAATCTCGAAATATGCCAACCCAACATGTACCTTCGGAGACACCTGTAGTACTCCTTTATAATCACCCAGTTACGTTGTGATGTTTGGTAGCACACAAAGTGTTCCTCCGGTAAACAGGAGTTGCATAATCTCATAGTTACAGGAACATGTATAAGTCATGAAGAAAGCAATAGCAATATACTAAACGATCAAGTGCTAGGCTAACGGAATGGGTCAAGTCAATCACATCATTCTCCTAATGATGTGATCCCGTTAATCAAATGACAACTCTTTTGTCCATGGCTAGGAAACATAACCATCTTTGATAAACGAGCTAGTCAAGTAGAGGCATACTAGTGACACTATGTTTGTCTATGTATTCACACATGTATTATGTTTCCGGTTAATACAATTCTAGCATGAATAATAAACATTTATCATGATATGAGGAAATAAATAATAACTTTATTATTGCCTCTAGGGCATATTTCCTTCAGTCTCCCACTTGCACTAGAGTCAATTATCTAGTTCACATTGCCATGTGATTTAACACCAATATTCATATCTGTATATGATTAACACCCATAGTTCACATCGTCATGTGACGAACACCCAAAGGGTTTACTAGAGTCAATAATCTAGTTCACATTGCTATGTGATTAACACCCAAAGAGTACTAAGGTGTGATCATGTTTTGCTCGTGAGAGAAGCTTAGTCAACGGGTCTGTCATATTCAGAGCCGTATGTATTTTGCAAATATTCTATGTCTACAATGCTCTGCACGGAGCTACTCTAGCTAATTGCTCCCACTTTCAATATGTATCCAGATTGAGACTTAGAGTCATCTGGATCGGTGTAAAAGCTTGCATCATTGTAACTTTTTACGACGGGCTCTTTTATCACCTCCATAATCGAGAAACATCTCCTTAGTCCTCACTAAGGATATTCTTGACCGCTGTCCAGTGATCTACTCTTAGATCAAAATTGTATTCCTTTGTCAAACTCAGAGCAAGGTATACAATAGGTCTGGTTCACAGCATAGCATACTTTATAGAACCTATGACTGAGGCATAGGGAATGACTTTTCATTCTCTTTATATTTTCTGCCATGGTCGGGTCTCGAGTCTTACTTAACTTCACACCTTTGCATCACAGGCAAGAACTCCTTCTTTGACTGTTCTATTTTGAACTATTTCAAAAATTTATCAAGATATGTACTCATTGAAAAAATCTTATCAAGCGTCTTGATCTATCTATATAGATCTTGATGCTCAATGTGTAAGCAGCTTCACCGAGGTCTTTCATTGAAAAACTTTTATTCAAGTATCCCTTTATGCTATCCAGAAATTCTATATCATTTCTGATCAACAATATGTCATCTACATATAGTATCAGAAATGCTACAGAGCTCCCACTCACTTTCTTGTAAATACAGGCTTCACCGTAAGTCTGTACAAAACTATATGCTTTGATCAACTTATCAAAGCGTATATTCCAACTCTGAGATGCTTGCACCAGTCCATAGATGGATCGCTGGAGCTTGCACATTTTGTTAGCACCTTTAGGATTGACAAAACCTTCTGGTTGCATCATATACAACTCTTCTTTAAGAAAACCATTAAGGAATGCAGTTTTGACATCCATTTGCCAGATTTCATAAAATGTGGCAATTGCTAACATGATTCGGACAGACTTAAGCATCGCTACAATTGAGAAAAACTCATTGTAGTCAACACCTTGAACTTGTCAAAAACCTTTTTGTGACAAGTCGAGCTTTGTAGATAGTAACACTACTATCAACGTCCGTCTTCCTCTTGAAGATCCATTTATTTTCTATGGTTTGCCGATCATCGGGCAAGTCCACCAAAGTCCACACTTTGTTCTCATACATGGATCCTATCTCAGATTTCATGGCCTCCAGCCATTTTGCGGAATCTGGGCTCATCATCGCTTCCTCATAGTTCGTAGGTTTATCATGGTCTAGTAACATGACTTTCAGAACAGGATTGCCGTACCACTCTGGTGCGGACCGTACTCTGGAAGACCTACGAGGTTCTGTAGTAACTTGATCAGAAGTTTCATGATCATCATCATTATCTTCCTCACTAATTGGTGTAGGAATCACTGGAACTAATTTCAGTGATGAACTATTTTCCAATTCATGAGAAGGTACAATTACCTTATCAAGTTCTACTTTCCTCCCACTCACTTCTTTCGAGAGAAACTCCTTCTCCAGAAAGGATCCATTTTTAGCAACGAATATCTTGCCTTCGGATCTGTGATAGAAGGTGTACCCAACAGTTTCCTTTGGGTATTCTATGAAGACGCACTTCTTCGATTTGGGTTTGAGCTTATCAGGATGAAACTTTTTCACATAAGCATCACAGCCCCAAACTTTAAAAAATGACAACTTGGGTTTCTTGCTAAACCACAGTTCATATGGTGTCATCTCAACGGATTTAGATGGTGCCCTTTTAACGTGAATGCAGCTGTCTCTAATGTATAACCCCAAAACAATAGTGGTAAATCAGTAAGATACATCATAGATCGCACCATATCTAGTAAAGTACGATTACGACGTTAGGACACACCATTACATTGTGGTGTTCCAGGTGGAGTGAGTTGCGAAACTATTTCACATTATTTTAAATGAAGACCAAACTCGTAACTCAAATATTCGTCTTCATGATCAGATCGTAGAAACTTTATTTTTCTTGTTACGATGATTTTCCACTTCACTCTGAAATTCTTTGAACCTTATAACTATTTCAGACTTATGTTTCATCAAGTAGATATACCCATATAAATCATCTTGTGAAGGTTAGAAAATAACGATACTTGCCACAAGCCTTCATACTCATTGGTCTACATACATCAGTATGTATTATTTCCAACAAGTCAGTAGCTCGTTCCATTGTTCCGAAGAACGGAGTTTTAGTCATCTTTCCCAAAAGGCACGGTTCGCAAGCATCAAATGATTCATAACCAAGTGATTCCGAAAATCCATCTTTATGGAGTTTCTTCATGCGCTTTACACCGATATGACCCAAACGGCAGTGCCACAAATAAGTTGCACTATCATTATTAACTTTGCATCTTTTGGCATCAATATTATGAATATGTGTATCACTAGGATCGAGATCCAACAAACTATTTTTATTGGGTGTATGATCATCGAAGGTCTTATTCATGTAAACAGAATAACAATTATTCTCTAACTTTAAATGAATAACTATATCACAATAAACATGATCAAATCATATTCATGCTCAACGCAAACGCCAAATAACATTTATTTAGGTTTAACACTAATCCCAAAAGTATAGGGAGTGTGCGATGATGATCATATCAATCTTGGAACTACTTCCAACACTCATCGTTACTTCCCCTTCAACTAGTCTCTGTTTATTCTGTAACTCCTGTTTCGAGTTACTAATCTTAGAAACCGAACAAGTATCAAATACTCAGGGGCTACTATAAACACTAGTAAGGCACACATCAATAACCTGTATATCAAATATACCCTTGTTCACTTTGCCATCCTTCTTATCCACCAAATATTCAGGGCATTTCCGCTTCCAGTGACCATTTCTTTTGCAGTGTAAGCACTCAGTCTCAGGCTTTGGTCCAGCTTTGGTCTTCTTCACGGGAGTGACAACTTGTTTGCCATTCTACTTGAAGTTTCCCTTTCTTTCCCTTTGCCCTTTTCTTGAAACTAGTGGTCTTGTCAATCATCAACACTTGATGCTTTTTCTTGATTTCTACCTTCGTTGATTTCAACATCACGAAGAGCTCGGGAATCGTTTTCGTCATCCCTTGCATACTATAGTTCATCACGGAGTTCTAGTAACTTAGTGATGGTGACTAGAGAATTCTGTCAATCACTATCTTATCTGGAAGATTAACTCCCACTTGATTCAAGCGATTGAAGTACCCAGACAATCTGAGCACATGCTCACTAGTTGAGCGATTCTCCTCCATCTTTTAGCTATAGAACGTGTTGGAGACTTCATATCTCTCAACTCGGGTATTTGCTGGAAATATTAACTTCAACTCCTGGAACATCTCATATGGTCCATGACGTTCAAAACATCTTTGAAGTCCCGATTCTAAGCCGTTAAGCATGGTGCACTAAACTATCAAGTAGTCATCATACTGAGCTAGCCAAACGTTCATAACGTTTGCATCTGCTCCTGCAATAGGTCTGTCACCTAGCGGTGCATTAAGGACATAATTCTTCTGTGCAGCAATGAGGATAAACCTCAGATCACGGATCCAATCCGCATCATTGCTACTAACATCTTTCAACACAATTTTTCTCTAGGAACATATCAAAATATAAACGGAGAGCAACAACGCGAGCTATTGATCTACAACATAGATATGCTAATACTACCAGGACTAAGTTCATGATAAATTAAAGTTCAATTAATCATATTACTTAAGAACTCCCACTTAGATAGACATCCCTCTAATCCTCTAAGTGATCACGTGATCCATATCAACTAAACCATGTCCGATCATCACGTGAGATAGAGTAGTTTCAACGGTGAACATCACTATGTTGATCATATCTACTATATGATTCACGCTCGACCTTTCGGTCTCCGTGTTCCGAGGCCATATCTGTATATGCTAGGCTCGTCAAGTTTAACCTGAGTATTCCGCGTGTGCAACTGTTTTGCACCCGTTGTATTTGAACGTAGAGCCTATCACACCCGATCATCACGTGGTGTCTCAGCACGAAGAACTTTCGCAATGGTACATACTCAGGGAGAACACTTCTTGATAATTTAGTGAGAGATCATCTTAAAATGCTACCGTCAATCAAAGCAAGATAAGATGCATAAAGGATAAACATCACATGCAATCAATATAAGTGATATGATATGGCCATCATCATCTTGTGCTTGTGATCTCCATCTTCGAAGCACCGTCGTGATCACCATCGTCACCGGCGCGACACCTTGATCTCCATCATAGCATCGTTGTCGTTACGCCATCTATTGCTTCTACGACTATCGCTACCGCTTAGTGATAAAGTAAAGCAATTACAGGGCGTTTGCATTTCATACAATAAAGCGACAACCATATGGCTCCTGCCAGTTGCTGATAACTTCGGTTACAAAACATGATCATCTCATACAATAAAATATAGCATCACGTCTTGACCATATCACATCACAACATGCCCTGCAAAAACAAGTTAGACGTCCTCTACTTTGTTGTTGCAAATTTTACGTGGCTGCTACGGGCTTAGCAAGAACCGTTCTTACCTACGCATCAAAAGCACAACGATAGTTCGTCAAGTTAGTGCTGTTTTAACCTTCGCAAGGACCGGGCGTAGCCACACTCGGTTCAACTAAAGTTGGAGAAACAGACACCCGCTAGTCACCTGTGTGCAAAGCACGGCGGTAAAACCAGTCTCGCGTAAGCGTACGCGTAATGTCGGTCCGGGCCGCTTCATCCAACAATACCGCTGAACCAAAGTATGACATGCTGGTAAGCAGTATGACTTGTATCGCCCACAACTCACTTGTGTTCTACTCGTGCATATAACATCAACGCATAAAACCCAGGCTCGGATGCCACTGTTGGGGAATGTAGTAATTTCAAAAAATTTCCTACGCACACGCAAGATCATGGTGATGGCATAGCAACGAGAGGGGAGAGTGATGTCCACGTACCCTCGTAGACCGTAAGCGGAAGCATTAGCACAACGCGGTTGATGTAGTCGTACGTCTTCACGATCCGACCGATCCAAGCACCGAACGTACGGCACCTCCGAGTTCAGCACACTTCAGCTCGATGACGATCCCCGGGCTCCGATCCAGCAAAGCTTCGGGGATGAGTTCCGTCAGCACGACGGCGTGGACTATGCTGATGCTCTACCGGCGCAGGGCTTCGCCTAAACTCCGCGACGATATGACCGAGGTGGAATATGGTGGAGGGGGGCACCGCACACGGCTAAGGAACGATCCGTAGATCAACTTGTGTGTCTATGGGGTGCCCCCTGCCCCCGTATATAAAGGAGTGGAGGAGGGGGAGGGCCGGCCCTCTCTATGGCGCGCCCTAGGGGAGTTCTACTCCCACCGGGAGTAGGATTCCCCCTTTCCTAATAGAACTAGGAACCCTTCCATGTAGTAGGAGTAGGAGAGAAGGAAAGGGAAGAGAGAAAGGAAGGAAGGAGGGGGTGCGGCCCCTCCCCCTAGTCCAATTCGGACTAGGCCTTGGGGGGGCGCACAGCTTGCCCTAGGCAGCCCCTCTCTCTTTCCCGTATGGCCCAATAAGGCCCAATACTTCTCCCGGCGAATTCCCGTAACTCTCCGATACTCCGAAAAATACCCGAATCACTCGGAACCTTTCCGAAGTCCGAATATAGTCGTCCAATATATCGATCTTTACGTCTCGACCATTTCGAGACTCCTCTTCATGTCCCTGATCTCATCCAGGACTCCGAACTCCTTCGGTACATCAAAACTTATAAACTCATAATAAAACTGTCATCGTAACGTTAAGCGTGCGGACCCTACGGGTTCGAGAACTATGTAGACATGACCTAGAACTATTCTCGGTCAATAACCAATAGCGGAACCTGGATGCTCATATTGGCTCCTACATATTCTACGAAGATCTTTATCGGTCAAACCGCATAACAACATACGTTGTTCCCTTTGTCATCGGTATGTTACTTGCCCGAGATTCGATCGTCGGTATCCAATACCTAGTTCAATCTCGTTACCGGCAAGTCTCTTTACTCGTTACGTAATGCATCATCCTGTAACCAACTCATTGGTCACATTTCTTGCAAGGCTTATAGTGATGTGCATTACCGAGAGGGCCCAGAGATACCTCTCCGACAATCGGAGTGACAAAACCTAATCTCGAAATATGCCAACCCAACATGTACCTTCGGAGACACCTGTAGTACTCCTTTATAATCACCCAGTTACGTTGTGACGTTTGGTAGCACCCAAAGTGTTCCTCCGGTAAACAGGAGTTGCATAATCTCATTGTTACAGGAACATGTATAAGTCATGAAGAAAGCAATAGCAATATACTAAACGATCAAGTGCTAGGCTAACGGAATGGGTCAAGTCAATCACATCATTCTCCTAATGATGTGATCCCGTTAATCAAACGACAACTCTTTTGTCCATGGCTAGGAAACATAACCATCTTTGATAAACGAGCTAGTCAAGTAGAGGCATACTAGTGACACTATGTTTGTCTATGTATTCACACATGTATTATGTTTCCGGTTAATACAATTCTAGTATGAATAATAAACATTTATCATGATATGAGGAAATAAATAATAACTTTATTATTGCCTCTAGGGCATATTTCCTTCAGGTATCTTATCCATCCGAAGTGGATCGATCTTATCCACTCCCCTCCCCCCACCCCAACCACACAAACCCTCCCCCCTCGCGCCGCCGGTTTTCCGATGGACAGCTTGCTGGATCTATCCCCGACCCCTTATCCATCTGGGTCACCGCCAGAGTCACCGATGCCGACGCCGCCTCCCTCACCACCGACAGATATCTTTGTGGGCGAGGTGGCGTGGTGGAAGCATCCAGCCGCGGAGGTGCATATCACGGCACACCATGCCGACGAGGCCCTCATGTCTGTCTACCGCATCGACCAGGATTTCGCGTAGGAGCAGGACGCCGCCGACCGCTCCTTCGAGATCCTCCAGCGCGACGAGGAGTAGAGGGAGGAGATGTGTAAGGAGGAGATGCAGCCTCGTCCAGCTCCGGCTCCTGCTCCGCCTGCCCCTCCATCCGTGGAGGATTTGTGGATGGCGAACATGCTCATTAAGGTTTGTTACGTATTCAAGTTGCTTCCTCCAAGCGAGCGTTATGAGATCCTAATGGAGCAGATCCAGCTGCCGGCTGATCCCCCATGCGACACCGCTACCACCGCTCGTCCATCTGAGGCTGCTCCTCCATAAGTCATGGAAGACTCTAGCTGCGGGTACAACCACGACAACGTCATCGATGTCTCGGAAGACGACGATTAGGTAAGAAATGTTAACCTTGTATTCAAAAAATGGTAAACATGTATTAAAAATGTATAAATATATACCAAAACTTTACAATGTGTTATTAAAAAATAAGCATTAAAAATATAAGTTTTCAAAAATAATAATACTCATATATTTGAAAATGTTAAACATCTATATAAAAAAAGTTTCTGATGTATACGAAAAATGTTAAATGTGTACTAATAAAAATTGACATGTGTTGAAAAAACATGATTATAGTCGACAAGAAACTGAAAGCAAGAAACCAAAAAAAAACCAAAATGAAAACAAAGAAAGCCAATGCAAAAAATGAGAATAGAGAAAAGCGAGAAAGAAACAAAGAAAAACAAAGAAACCAATGAAAACCAAGAAATAAACAAAGAAAAAACAAAAAAAAATCCAGTGAAAACCAAGAAAAAAAATGAAGTTAGGGAATAACCTAGCGAAAACCATAAAGAAAACGAACAAAAACAATGAAAAAACGAAGAAAAACAGAAAAATAGAAATACGATGAAGAAAGTAAAACAAAAAGAAAACTTAAAGTTATAATAAAAAACTGGACCAAACCTGTATGTGCACCCCGCGACACTACAACCACCAGTCGTCGAACGAAGAGCAATAACAAAAACAAAAAAAGGCTGGCCCAACTTTAAGGGAGCAAGTTTTAGAGAAGATGGAAGGATCACCCGCACGAAGTGAGATATAGTGGTAGTGGTCCGAGAGTGAGGGATGGTGGTTCCTATTCAGTGCTTTAAGCGCATTCTTGCAAACGGGCCGTCCCATATAAAGGGCCGGCCCATATAACATTTAACTGAGAGATTTGTTCCTAGTTTTGGGAAGCTTCCAGAAGTTTTACCAGCAGGTTTTTGAAAGCTTTTGGTATCTGCCGGTGTTTTTATTCAGGTTTTTCTGAACCGGTCTTAAGTGGTTTTACCTTTTTTTCCTTTTTCTTTTTACATTTGATTTTGTTTTTCTTTTTTTTTTCATGTTTTGTTTTTTGTTTTCCTTTTAATTCTTTGTTCTTTTAATTTTATTTTCTCCTTTTCTAAATTTTATGAAATTTTTAAAATTTGATGAAATGTTTTCAAAATGATGAACTTTATTTCATTTTTCAATGAACCTTTATTGAAAATCAATGGGATTTTTTCATATTTGATGAATTTTCTTTGAAAATAATGATTTTGTAAAATTTGATGAATATTTTTCAAACAGCAAACTCAATTTTTAAATTCATTTTTTTGAAATTAATGATTTTTGTTAAATCACTAATTTTTTTTAAATCAATGAACTTTTTTGGACTGTTTTGATTTTGATGATTTTTTACAAAATTTCTGAACATTTTAAAAATTTCATGATCTTTTTTGCGATTTTGTCATGTTTTCATTTTTTTGAAAGTCTACAGTTGACCAGTCAATGTTTGACCGGTCAACTACGACCATTCGGCAGTGAACCAGGCGTCCAGTCAATAGCGAAGCTACGTGGGACCAGCTAATGCTCGCGTTTTGGGCCGGGCACAATAGCGTACCTGCGTGAGCGCTGGGACCCCTAGTTAGTGCCGAAGGCGCGTACTAGGAGCTCCTGTGAAGAATGTGTAAGTCTAGCTTCTTGCGAAGCAACACAAAAATTAAAATTACAAAAAGGTTCGTGACATTTAACAAATGTTCACTTGTATGAAAATATTTCATCCCATTTTGAAGTTTTCATTGAATTTAAATTAAATTCAGAAAATATTAAAAAAAATAGGACAATTAAAAACATCCTGACATTTAAAAGATAATTGCACTTTTAAATAAATGATCATAACATATAAATATCATTTAAAAAAATTGTAATCTAGAAGATTATTTGTGAATAAATATAAAAATGTTCAAGCAAGAATTCAAAAAATGTTAATGTGTATTTGAAATATGTTCAATATATACATAGAAAAATGTTCATGAATAGGAAGTTTTGTATGCACAATTTTAAAAAATGTCCATACACTAAAGTGGGAGGATTAAAAAAATATAAATTTTAAAATAAAAGAAAGAGATGAAACAAAGAGAAACCCCAAAAAAGAAAAATCCAAATAGAAAAAAAACATAAAACCAACAAAGAACCTCAGAGAAAAAAACCCTACCTGGAACGTTCCTGTACCATGCAAACCGGAATAGAAGGTTCAAACAACCGAGATGCATGGCCCGTCCCACAACTATCAACTCTATATGCGAGGCCTACGACAATTCCTATTTAGCCCTGCAGACGCCTGTTTCTACTGTTTTCTCGCGCCTCTAGTTAGGCTGGACCATATTGTCCTTTCCCTGTTTTATTTAAAACGCAAAACCCCCCTACAAATGTGCATATGTGTAATTCAAACCATGGCCACATGGTAATTGGCACGCAGAGCTAACCACCTAGCCACATCACCTTTGTGATTACTCTAGCTTTTGATTTTCTTTTTTTTCTTGGAACTGTTTTGTTTGTTTGTTTTTTCTTTTTTTCCTTTTTTATTGGAATGGTTTTGTTCATTTTTTCGTTTCTGCTAAATGCGTGAACATTTTCTTCAAATTCATGATTCTTTATTAAAAGTTGATGAGCTCCTAAATTCTATGAACTTTTTTCAAATTGGATGAACATTTCTCAGATCTGAGGAACTCGATAAACTTTTTTTTCAAATTAATGAACTTTTTTCAGATTTGATGAACTTTTTTAGAATCGACAAACTTTTTAAAATTTTGAATAAGATCTGAACTTATCACAAGCAAACTCAACTGCTAAAAATTCTTTTTCAGTAGTAGCATATTTTCTTTGACCACTGTCTAAAGTTTTACTAGCATAATGAATAACATTTAATTTCTTATCAACTCTTTGGCCTAAAACAACACCAACAGCATAATCACTAGCATCACACATAATTTCAAAGGGTAGGTTCCAATCAGGTGGTTGAACAATAAGTAAAGAAATTAAGGCTTTCTTAAGTATTTCAAATGCTTCTACACAATCATCGTCAAAAACAAAAGAAACACCTTTTTACAAAAGATTAGTGAGAGGCCTAGAAATTTTAGAGAAGTTTTTAATAAATCTTGTATAGAAACTAGCATGATCAAGGAAACTTCTTATACCTTTGATATCTTTAGGACACGACATTTTTTCAATAGCGTCAATTTTAGCTTTATCAACTTCAATACCTCTTTCGTAGATTTTATGCCCCAAGACAACACCTGAAGGAAATATGCCCTAGAGGCAATAATAAAGTTATTATTTATTTCCTCATATCATGATAAATGTTTATTATTCATGCTAGAATTGTATTAACCGGAAACATGATACATGTGTGAATACATAGACAAACATATAGTCACTAGTGTGCCTCTACTTGACTAGCTCATCAATCAAAGATGGTTATGTTTCCTAACCATAGACATGTGTTGTCATTTGATTAATGGGATCACATCATTAGGAGAATGATGTGATTGACATGACCCATCCTGTTAGCTTAGCACTTGATCGTTTAGTATTCTGCTATTGCTTTCTTCATGACTTATACATGTTCCTGTAACTATGAGAATTATGCAACTCCCGTTTACCGGAAGAACACTTTGGGTACTACCAAACGTCACAACGTAACTGGGTGATTATAAAGGAGTACTACAGGTGTCTCCGAAGGTACATGTTGAGTTGGCGTATTTCGAGATTAGGTTTTGTCACTCCGATTGTCGGAGAGGTATCTCTGGGCCCTCTCGGTAATACTCATCACTTAAGCCTTGCAAGCATTATAACTAATGAGTTAGTTATGAGATAACGTATTACAGAACGAGTAAAGAGACTTGCCGGTAATGAGATTGAACTAGGTATTGGATACCGACGATCAAATCTCGGGCAAGTAACATAACGATGACAAAGGGAACAACGTATGTAGTTATGCGGTTTGACCGATAAAGATCTTCGTAGAATATGTAGGAACCAATATGGGCATCCAGGTTCCGCTATTGGTTATTGACTGAGAATGGTTTTAGGTCATGTCTACATAGTTCTTGAACCCGTAGGGTCCGCACGCTTAACGTTTCGATGACAGTTTTATTATGAGTTTATAAGTTTTGATGTACCGAAGGTTGTTCGGAGTCCCGGATGTGATCACGGACATTACGAGGAGTCTCGGAATGGTCGAGACATAAAGATTGATATATTGGAAGCCTATGTTTGGACATCGAAATGGTTCCAGGTGAAATCGGCATTTTACCGGAGTACCGGGAGGTTACCGGAACCCCTCGGGGGATTAATGGGCCTACATGGGCCAAGAGGGAGAAGAGGAAGGAGCCAGGAGGGGGCCGCGCGCCCCTCCCCCTCCTAGTCCGAATAGGACAAGGGAAGGGGGGCGGCGCCCCCCCTTTCCTTCCCCTCTTCCTCCTCTTTCCCCCTTCTCTCCTACTCCAACTTGGAAAAGGGGAGTCCTACTCCCGGTGATAGTAGGACTCCCCCCTTGGCGCGCCCCCTTAGGCCGGCGGCCTCCTCCCCCCTGGCTCCTTTATATACGGGGGCGGGGGGCACCCCATAGACACACAAGTTGATCTACGGATCGTTCCTTAGCCGTGTGCGGTGCCCCCTTCCACCATATTCCACCTCGGTCATATCGTCGCGGAGTTTAGGCGAAGCCCTGCGCCGGTGGAACATCATCATCGTCACCACGCCGTCGTGCTGACGGAACTCATCTCCGGAGCCTTTGCTGGATCGGAGGGCCGGAGATCGTCATCAAGCTGAACGTGTGCTGAACTTGGAGGCTCCGTACGTTCGGTGCTTGGATCGGTCGGATCATGAAGACGTACGACTACATCAACCGCGTTGTGCTAACGCTTCCGCTTACGGTCTACGAGGGTACGTGGATGAACACTCTCCCCTCTCGTTGCTATATCATCACCATGATCTTGCGTGTGCGTAGGAAATTTTTTGAAATTACTACGTTCCCCAACAGTGGTATCAGAGCCTAGGTTTTATGCGTTGATGTTATATGCACGAGTAGAACACAAGTGAGTTGTGGGTGATACAAGTCATACTGCTTACCAGCATGTCATACTTTGGTTCGGCGGTATTGTGAGATGAAGCGGCCCGGACCGACATTACGCGTACGCTTACGCGAGACTGGTTTCACCGTTACGAGCACTCGTGCTTAAAGGTGACTGGCGGGTGTCTGTCTCTCTCACTTTAGCTGAATCGAGTGTGGCTACGCCCGGTCCTTGCGAAGGTTAAAACAGCACCAACTTGACAAACTATCGTTGTGGTTTTTGATGCGTAGGTAAGAACGGTTCTTGCTAAGCCCATAGCAGCCACGTAAAATTTGCAACAACAAAGTAGAGGATGTCTAACTTGTTTTTGCAGGGCATGTTGTGATGTGATATGGCCAAGACATGATGCTATATTTTATTGTATGAGATGATCTTGTTTTGTAACCGAAGTTATCGGCAACTGGCAGGAGCCATATGGTTGTCGCTTTATTGTATGAAATGCAAACGCCCTGTAATTGCTTTACTTTATCACTAAGCGGTAGCGATAGTCGTAGAAGCAATAGATGGCGTAACGACAAACGATGCTACGATGGAGATCAAGGTGTCGCGCCGGTGACGATGGTGATCATGACGGTGCTTCAAAGATGGAGATCACAAGCACAAGATGATGATGGCCATATCATATCACTTATATTGATTGCCTATGATGTTTATCCTTTATGCATCTTATCTTGCTTTGATTGCCGGTAGCATTTTAAGATGATCTCTCACTAATTATCAAGAAGTGTTCTCCCTGAGTATGCACCATTGCGAAAGTTCTTCGTGCTGAGACACCACGTGATGATCGGGTGTGATAGGCTCTACGTTCAAATACAACGGGTGCAAAACAGTTGCACACGCGGAATACTCAGGTTATACTTGACGAGCCTAGCATATACAGATATGGCCTCGGAACACGGAGACCGAAAGGTCGAGCGTGAATCATATAGTAGATATGATCAACATAGAGATGTTCACCATTGAAACTACTCCATCTCACGTGATGATCGGACATGGTTTAGTTGATTTGGATCACGTGATCACTTAGATGACTAGAGAGATGTCTGTCTAAGTGGGAGTTCTTAAGTAATATGATTAATTGAACTTAAATTTATCATGAACTTAGTACCTGATAGTATTTTGCTTATCTATGTTTGTTTGTAGATAGATGGCTCGTGCTGTTGTTCCGTTGAATTTTAATGCGTTCCTTGAGAAAGCAAAGTTGAAAGATGATGGTAGCAATTACACGGACTGGGTCCGTAACCTGAGGATTATCCTCATTGCTGCACAGAAAAGTTACGTCCTGGAAGCACCGCTGGGTGCCAGGCCTGCTGCTGATGCAACTGACGACATTAAGAACGTCTGGCAGAGCAAAGCTGATGACTACTCGATAGTTCAATGTGCCATGCTTTACGGCTTAGAACCGGGTCTTCAACGACGTTTTGAACGTCATGGAGCATATGAGATGTTCCAGGAGTTGAAGTTAATATTTCAAGCAAATGCCCGGATTGAGAGATATGAAGTCTCCAATAAGTTCTACAGCTGCAAGATGGAGGAGAACAGTTCTGTCAGTGAGCATATACTCAAAATGTTTGGGTATAATAATCACTTGATTCAACTGGGAGTTAATCTTCCGGATGATAGCGTCATTGACAGAATTCTCCAATCACTGCCACCAAGCTACAAGAGCTTCGTGATGAACTATAATATGCAAGGGATGAACAAGACTATTCCCGAGATCTTCGCGATGCTGAAAGCCGCGGAGGTAGAAATCAAGAAGGAGCATCAAGTGTTGATGGTTAACAAGACCACTAGTTTCAAGAAGAAGGGCAAAGGGAAGAAGAAGGGGAACTTCAAAAAGAACAGCAAGAAAGTTGCTGCTCAAGAGAAGAAACCCAAGTCTGGACCTAAGCCTGAAACTGAATGCTTCTACTGCAAGCAGACTAGACACTGGAAGCGGAACTGCCCCAAGTATTTGGCGGATAAGAAGGATGGCAAAGTGAACAAAGGTATATGTGATATACATGTTATTGATGTGTACCTTACTAATGCTCGCAGTAGCACCTGGGTATTTGATACTAGTTCTGTTGCTAATATTTGCAACTCGAAACAGGGACTACGGATTAAGCGAAGATTAGCTAAGGACGAGGTGACGATGCGCGTGGGAAATGGTTCCAAAGTCGATGTGATCGCGGTCGGCACGCTACCTCTACATCTACCATCGGGATTAATTTTAGACCTAAATAATTGTTATTTGGTGCCTGCGTTGAGCATGAACATTATATCTGGATCTTGTTTGATGCGAGACGGTTATTCATTTAAATCAGAGAATAATGGTTGTTCTATTTATATGAGTAATATCTTTTATGGTCATGCACCCTTGAAGAGTGGTCTATTTTTATTGAATCTCGATAGTAGTGATACACATATTCATAGTGTTGAAACCAAAAGATGCAGAGTTGATAATGATAGTGCAACTTATTTGTGGCACTGCCGTTTAGGTCATATCGATGTAAAGCGCATGAAGAAACTCCATACTGATGGGCTTTTGGAATCACTTGATTATGAATCACTTGGTACTTGCGAACCGTGCCTTATGGGCAAGATGACAAAAACACCGTTCTCCGGTACTATGGAGAGAGCAACAGATTTGTTGGAAATCATACATACAGATGTATGTGGTCCAATGAATGTTAAAGCTCGTGGCGGATATCGTTATTTAATCACCTTCACAGATGATTTGAGCAGATATGGGTATATCTACTTAATGAAACACAAGTATAAAACATTTGAAAAGTTCAAAGAATTTCAGAGTGAAGTAGAAAATCATCGTAACAAGAAAATAAAGTTTCTACGATCTGATCGTGGAGGAGAATATTTGAGTTACGAGTTTGGTCTACACTTGAAACAATGCGGGATAGTCTCGCAACTCACGCCACCTGGAACACCACAACAAAATGGTGTGTCCGAACGTCATAATCGTACTTTACTTGATATGGTACGATCTATGATGTCTCTTACTGATTTACCGCTATCGTTTTGGGGTTATGCTTTAGAGACGGTCGCATTCACGTTAAATAGGGCACCATCAAAATCCGTTGAAACAACGCCTTATGAACTGTGGTTTGGCAAGAAACCAAAGTTGTCGTTTCTTAAAGTTTGGGGCTGCGATGCTTATGTGAAGAAACTTCAACCAGATAAGCTCGAACCCAAATCGGAGAAATGTGTCTTCATAGGATACCCAAAGGAGACTATTGGGTACACCTTCTATCACAGATCTGAGGGCAAGATTTTCGTTGCTAAATTCAGATCCTTTCTAGAGAAGGAGTTTCTCTCGAAAGAAGTGAGTGGGAGGAAAGTAGAACTTGATGAGATAACAGTATCTACTCCCTTATTGGAAGGTAGTTCATCACAAGAACCGGTTCCTGTGACAACTACACCAATTAGTGAGGAAGCTAATGATATTGATCATGAAACTTCAGATCAAGTTTCTGCTGAACCTCGTAGGTCTACTAGAGTAAGATCCGCACCAGAGTGGTACGGCAATCCTATTCTGGAAGTCATGTTACTTGACCATGATGAACCTACGAACTATGAGGAAGCGATGATGAGCCCAGATTCCGCAAAATGGCTAGAGGCCATGAAATCTGAGATGGGATCCATGTATGAAAACAAAGTATGGACTTTGGTTGACTTGCCCGATGATCGGCAAGCTATTGAAAATAAATGGATCTTTAAGAAGAAGACTGACGCTGATGGTAATATAACTGTCTATAAAGCTCGACTTGTTGCAAAAGGTTTTCGACAAGTTCAAGGGGTTGACTACGATGAGACTTTCTCACCCGTAGCGATGCTTAAGTCTGTCCGAATCATGTTAGCTATTGCTGCATTTCATGATTATGAAATTTGGCAAATGGATGTCAAGACTGCTGTCGGTGTCAAAACCGGCGGATCTCGGGTAGGGGGTCCCGAACTGTGCGTCTAGGCGGATGGTAACAGGAGACGAGGGACACGATGTTTTTACCTAGGTTCGGGCCCTCTCGATGGAGGTAAAACCCTACGTCCTGCTTGATTAATATTGATGATATGGGTAGTACAAGAGTAGATCTACCACGAGATCAAGGAGGCTAAACCCTAGAAGCTAGCCTATGGTATGATTGTTGTAATGTATGTTGTCCTACGGACTAAAGCCCTCCGGTTTATATAGACACCAGAGGAGGCTAGGGTTACACAGAGTCGGTTACAATGGTAGGAGATCTACATATCCGTATTGCCAAGCTTGCCTTCCACGCCAAGGAAAGTACCATCCGGACACGAGCCGGAGTCTTCAATCTTCTATCTTCGTAGTCTTGGAGTCCGGCGGATAATGATAGTCCGGCCGTCCGGACAACCCCTAGTCCAGGACTCCCTCAGTAGCCCCCGAACCAGGCTTCAATGACGATAAGTCCAGCGCGTTTATAGTCTTCGGCGTTGCAAGGCGGGTTCTCCCTTCAAATTCCATGTACCAGCCGAATAGTGTCCGGCTTCATCTCGAATACTGTGTTCCTCGGCTTCTAGGCCAAATAATGGCCCTCTTCCACGCGTCGCACGAATGCGAAAAGTCAGGGTGTCTTTTACATTTCACCCCCTAATTGTGTGAGCCGTCCGCCTACAAAAGAGGCAAGAATCCAGATCCAAACCACACCGTCTTCCTCCCGCGAATACTCCATCGAAGCGCCTTTGACCTAGAAATCCATTCCATCATGGATCGTTGATGCGGCTCTTCTTCACGCGCTCCCAGCCCACCGCCGGGGAATTGGAGAAGGTGCTCTATCTCGCACAACGAGCTAGTGAAGCTCCAAATGGAGGGATTTCTCCCTCCGGCCTTCATGGTCCCAGTCCGGGCCGGACTAGTTACTTATCAAGGTGGGAGGCAGGCGGAGGACACTCCAAGCCCCAATAAGGGGGAGCGAGTATGCTTTGTCCCCTATCTGATAAGGGGGCTCGGATTTCCAATACATCCGTTCCTCCGCGGGCTCCTGAAGTTCTACGGACTCCAGCTCCACCACCTCACGCCCGCCTCTGTCCTGCATATCGCGGGCTACGTAGCTCTATGTGAGCTATTCCTGGGCATCGAGCCCCATTTTGCATTGTGGAAGAGGATGTTTTGCCTCGTACCCCGTTCTCATGAGGGGTCCATATATCAAGTGGGCGGCGCCGAAATATGGCACATCGCCGGGACCGGATACCTATCCGGCACTCCCAAGAAGGCGTCCGAAGACTGGCCCTCGGAGTGGTTTTATATAGGAGACGCTCCGCTGCCAGACCCAGTCCGGATCGGCCTCCCGGAGTTTAATGCTGCTCCCTTGAAGAAACGCCTCAGCTGGCACCCGCGGAGCCCCCGATTGGAGGAAGACAAGAGCGTCCATTATTTGATGGGCCGGATAAGATTAATGGCTCATTTCGGCTTGACCATGATTGGAGTCATGGCGACATGCATCAAGCGAGGGGTGCAGCCACTACAATATAGAGGCCACCCCATGTGGGATTTCAACGGGGAGGACGATGCCACCCGGCATGGCCGCAAAGGGCCGGATTCAACCGAGGATCTGGTAAAGATCCTGTCCGGTCTGTACAAGGGGGAGAAGGAGGACTTCCTTCGAACGAACCCTTTGAATGGGTTTTCCATGATCAACCCTAGAGGATGGGTAAGTGAACACCTTGAAGGGCTCTACCCATGCTTTCGAAGTTTAAGCTTCTTACATTATGTTTTTGGCGTAGGATCTACGCCGGACTATGGAGGACATGGTGAGTCCTGCTCCGCAACCCGAGGATCCAGAAGGGTCCCTGGGTCCGGCCTCCGAAGAGGACCCGGACATCGAGGTGGAGCTGATCGACGGGGTGTATCACCAGCTCAGCATAGACAATGCTCTGGTCGCCATCACGGCGGACTACCCCGGACTAACTCCGGCTTCCCAGGTGATCGCGACCGAAGTCCTGACACCGTTATCTCTTCCCTGCCCATTTCTGACCTTCGCGAACTATGGTATTTTGCAGGAAGCGCCTTCACGGCAGGAAGCCGAGCCCGCGGCGGCTGACCAACAGAGGCCAGTCCGAACCAGCAGGCGGAAAAGGAGCGCAGTGCGGACGGAAACGTCGCCGCAAAGGTATAGCTTGTATTTGAATTTTCAGAGCAACGTTCCGAGGAGATGCCTGAGAGCTCATGATCCTTGTAGGAGAAAAAGCGCTCGCCGGACTGCGAGCACAGGAATTGCCGATCCGACCAACACCGGCCAGGCTCCAGCGCCTGTCCTGGAGGGGGAGGCAAGCGCAAGACGCGAGCCAGATCCTTCTCCAACAGAGGATACCGACAGACTGTCCGCCATCAAGTCTGAGGTGGAGAGCGCCATGAACCATAGGCGCCGCCGGACAGTATTTCGTGAAGCGTGCTTTTCCCCTGAGGCATTGGATGCCTTTAACGCAGGGGACGCGCATCTCCGCGCCGCTCAAGATGGTTTTACCAGAGCCACGGAGCAGTATGTGAAAGACACACGGGTAAGGGAATTTCAATGGTTATATACCAGTAGCCCCCGAGACTTAAAGTAGTTTATGCAAACTGATTTAAGGATCATTTGAAAAATGCAGGCACTTACCGAGAAGAACGCCCAGCTGTCCCGGGAGCTGCAAGATTGCAAGGCCCAACTAGAGGCCGCACTTGCTGCCGCAGGAGGAGATGCAAAGACCCCTCCTGGTAACACATTTTTATTAATAAACATAAGCGCTGTGCGGCATGCGCGCAAGTCTAATAATGACATTGCAGGTACCGCCGGACAAGATCCGGACAGGCAAGCATTGCTGCGCCAGCTAAAGGCCGGCGAGAGTGTGCTGAATAGGGTTTAGCAGGAAAGGAACAAGCTCCAGGATGCCAACGCCAAGCTCGGAGAAGAGCTGAAAGGCATTCAGGCCGAGCTGTCCGGCTCCGTTAAGGAGAATCAGTGGCTTCGTCGCGGCATTTATAGTAAGTGCTGGAGCGGACTCTTTTGAAAAGGAGAGTTCGGCAAGGAAGTATTTTGACATGATTTGTTTTGTAGGTATACTCACGGGTTGTCCTGTAGAGGAGATGCCCATATCAACGGGTGATCAACTTCCCGAACTGTTGCAACTACTCGAACGAGTTCGGCAGGCAATGAGCGGCGTCGTTCAGGCTTTATGGCCAGCCCTCACCCTACCTGAGGGCCTCGGGGAGCTTGCGGAGAAGCTGCAGGGAGTGCGGCAGCGCTTCCGTTTGTGGAAGATTTCGGCTTGCCGTCAAGGTGCCAGGGAGGCTTGGGCCATGGTGAAGACGCGGTACAAGAAGGCGGATCCCAACCACATGGCCGAAGTTGGACCGGTGGGGCCCGATGGGAAGGAGATCCCTATGAGTTTAGTGTATAGCTAAGTAGAGTTGGCTGCTAAATTTTCCCAACGGGACTGTAAACTAGACAGCCTGTTAGACGGGATTGAGGAGGAATACAATCAGTAAATTTAACAATGTATGTTATCCTTTGAAGTGACATGTGAAATGCCTTCTAGCCGGATTGTAGATCGTTTGTCTTTGCCGACCTTTTCGCTTCAACCTCCGGACCCTAGAGTCCGGAGTGTGTCCGAATACCTCTGTGGTTGAGACACAACCGTGGTATGCATGGAGACCAGGCGTAGGGGTCATTAGTGCTTTATCAGACAAGTGCCCAACTAGTTATGTTATATTACATGGTTAGTAAGAAACATCTTCCAGGGAGAATAGTTCCGTTAAGGGTTCCTTTCGCTGGGAGGCATGCCCTAAAGTGCATGTCCGGACTGCAAAGAGAGCAGTAAAACATCTGGGGGCAGATAGATAAAATAGGTAAAAAGTCATCTTTTAAATCACCGACCGAATATTCCCTTAAGAACGCTAGCTTTCGGCTTCACCCAGTCTGAGGTACACATCCGGCTGACCCGGCAGTAACAATCGCAGAGGTGCTCCCTTTACCTCCTAGCCGAACAATCGGGAACGTAGGGGTAAGCACAGGAGCCAGGCAACCCAGCTTGGCCAAAACTTAAGTCATATCGATGCATATAATGGCGAGTAAAAGGTACATGTGGAAGCTTGACACATGTGCTGGGTATGAAACCCGTATAATTGAGCTTCTGTAAAAGAAGCCCCCAGGAATAATGAGTGCGGATGGCACATCATGCGTATGCAAAGAATACGGCAATAGGCCCGTAAGGGCTTTTCAAATTGAAAGTATAAAAAGAGAAACAAAAGACAGCCAAAGTGTAAAAGTTTGGACGGGGGAAGGGGACGAACTCTTAGTCCGGCGCTAGGCATAGAATCGTCGGAGGCGGGCTGCGTTCCATGGGTTCGGCTCGAGTCGGTTATCCGACGCATTTCGTAGATGGTATGCTCCGCCGGTCAGTACTTGGTCGATGATGAAGGGGCCCTCCCATTTGGGCTTGAGCTTGTCCTTTTTCTTGTCCGACAGGCGTAGAACTAGTTCACCAACGTTGGAAGTCTTGGCCCGTACTTCTCTGCTTTGATATCTTCGGGCCTGCTGCTGATAGAATGCGGAACGAGCCTTCGCGATGTCACGTTCTTCCTCCAATGTGTCCAAGCTGTCCTGCCGATCAAGCTCGGCCTCTCTTTCCTCATACATGCGCACTCGAGGTGAGTCATGAATAATGTCGCAGGGCAAGGCTGCCTCTGCGCCGTATACCATAAAAAATGGTGTGAATCCGGTAGTACGGTTAGGCGTTGTCCGCAGCCCCCAGAGTACGGAGTCGAGCTCCTCGACCCATTGTGTGTCGGATTTAGTAAGTGACCTTACTAATCTGGGTTTAGTGCCGCTCATTATTAGACCATTTGCTCTTTCCACTTGACCGTTGGTTTGAGGGTGATAAACTGAAGCATAATCGAGCTTGATGCCCATATTTTTGCACCATGACTTAACCTCATCGGCTGTGAAGTTTGTGCCGTTGTCGGTGATGATGCTGTGGGGGACTCCGTAGCGGTGTACCACCCCTGATATAAAGTCTATCACTGGTCCGGACTCTGCCGTTTTGACCGGTTTGGCCTCTATCCATTTGGTGAATTTATCAACCATGACCAATAGGTACCTTTGCTTGTGGGTTCCCCCTTTAAGGGGTCCAACCATGTCAAGCCCCCAGACCGCGAACGGCCAGGTAATGGGTATTGTTTTCAGGGCGGTGGGTGGCATGTGGCTCTGATTAGCAAAGAGCTGACAACCAACGCATCGCTGGACCAAGTCATGCGCGTCTGCCCGAGCCGTCGGCCAATAAAATCCTGTACGGAATGCCTTTCCTACAAGGGCCCGGGCTGCTGCGTGGTGTCCGCCTAGTCCGGCATGAATTTCAGCCAGGAGGTTTCGCCCTTCCTCTTCGGAGATACACCTCTGAAGGACTCCGGTTGTACTTTTCTTATAAAGTTCTCCCTCATGGACCTTGTAGGCTTTCGATCGCCGGACTATGCAGCGGGCCTCGTTTTGGTCTTCGGGGAGTTCCTGCCTAAGTAAGTAGGCTAGGAAAGGTTCTGTCCACGCGGCAATTACTGCCATTATGACGTGGGCTGAAGGTGTTATGTCGTTTGCCGAATCACCGGTTGGTGTGGTTTTCTCCGGTTTGCTACTACTGGGCTCCTCTTCCCATAATACGGATGGCTTGAAGAGCCGTTCTAGGAAGATATTTGGAGGGACAGCATCACGTTTCGCACCGATGCGTGCCAGTACGTCGGCCGCTTGGTTGTTGTCTCGGGCTATGTGATGGAATTCAAGTCCTTCAAACCGAGCTGACATTTTTAGGACAGCGTTGCGATATGCTGCCATTTTTGGATCCTTGGCGTCAAAGTCTCCATTTATTTGTGATATTGCAAGGTTTGAATCCCCGCGCACCTCTAGGCGTTGAATGCCCATGGAGACTGCCATCCGGAGACCATGTAACAGGGCCTCGTATTCGGCTGCGTTGTTGGAGTCCGTGTACATTATTTGAAGTACATACTGGACTGTGTCTCTGGTTGGGGACGTCAGTACGACGCCAGCCCCCAGTCCGGCCAACATTTTGGAGCCGTCGAAATGCATAGTCCAATTGGAGTATGCGCCGTACTCTTTAGGGAGTTCGGCTTCAGTCCATTCGGCGACGAAGTCAGCTAAAACTTGTGACTTTATAGCTCGTCGAGGTTTGTAAGTTATGTCGAATGGTAAGAGCTCAATGGCCCATTTTGCAATTCTGCCCGTTGCGTCGCGGTTATTTATAATGTCATTGAGTGGTACTTCAGAGGCCACTGTTATCGAACACTCTTGAAAGTAGTGCCGGAGCTTCCGAGACGCCATGAACACCGCATATGCTATCTTCTGATAGTGCGGGTAACGGGATTTGCAAGGGGTTAACACAGTGGATACATAATACACTGGTTTTTGAAGAGGGAATTTATGCCCTTCTGTCTCTCGTTCGACGACGAGGACCGCGCTTACGACTTGATGTGTAGCTGCGATGTATAACAACATTGGTTCGCCCAGGGTGGGCGCAGCCAGGACTGGATTTGTTGCCAATATGGCCTTTATTTCTTCGAGTCCGGCAGTGGCAGCATCCGTCCACTCAAAGTGTTCGGTGCGCCTGAGGAGGCGATAAAGAGGCAGCGCCTTTTCTCCTAGACGGGAGATAAAGCGGCTTAAGGCTGCCACGCATCTTGTTAATTTTTGTATTTGTTTGAGATCCTTTGGAATATCCAACTATGACAGAGCTCGGATTTTGGCCGGATTTGCTTCAATTCCTCTACCGGATACAATGAAGCCCAGAAGCTTTCTGGCTGGTACGCCGAAAACGCATTTTCCCGGATTCAGCTTGATGTCATATGCTCTGAGGTTTTCGAATGTGAGCCTCAAATTGTCTACTAGAATTTCGACGTGTTTTGTTTTGACGACTACGTCGTCTACGTATGCCTCGACTGTTTTGCCGATCTGGGTGGCCAGACATGTTTGAATCATGCGCTGATATGTTGCGCCGGCATTTTTAAGTCCGAAGGGCATCGTGTTGAAGCAGAATGGTCCATATGGAGTGATGAATGCCGTTGCGGCTTGGTCTGCTTCCGCCATCTTGATTTGGTGATAGCCAGAGTATGCGTCCAGGAAGCACAACGAATCGTGCCCTGCTGTGGCATCGATAATTTGATCGATGCGTGGGAGAGGGAAGGGATCCTTTGGGCAAGCCTTATTGAGGTCTTTAAAATCGACACAGAGGCGCCAGGATTTATCCTTCTTTGGTACCATCACCAGATTTGCTAGCCAGTCCGGATGTTTGATATCTTTAATGAATCCGGCTTCCAATAGTTTGGCTAGCTCTTCTCCCATTGCCTGTCTTTTGGGTTCGGAAAATCACCGAAGAGCCTGTTTGACTGGCTTAAATCCTTTTAGGATGTTTAGGCTGTGTTCTGCCAACCTGCGTGGGATTCCGGGCATGTCCGAAGGATGCCAAGCGAAGATATCCCAATTTTCCCGAAGGAATTCGCGCAGTGCGGCGTCTACTTCGGGGTTCAATTGTGCCCCAATGGAGGCCGTCTTTGTTGGGTCCGTTGGATGGACCTGGAATTTTGTTATTTCATCTGCTGGTTTGAAGGAGGTGGACTTGGATCTTTTATCAAGTATCACATCGTCCCTGTTCATCGTAGAGCGTAGCGCGGTGAGTTCTTCTGCCGCCAAGGCTTCGGATAGTGCCTCGAGGGCTAGTGCGGCTGTCTTGTTTTCAGCGCGGAGTGCTATGTCCGGATCACTAGCGAGAGTGATTATTCCGCTGGGCCCAGGCATTTTAAGCTTCATGTACCCGTAATGAGGTATTGCTTGAAAAATTGTGAATGCCTCTCGTCCTAATATGGCGTGATACCCACTGCTGAACGAGGCCACCTGGAACGTGACTTCTTCGGATCTGTAATTGTCCGGAGAGCCGAACACCACGTCGAGTGTGATTTTTCCGGTGCAGCGCGCTTCCCGGCTAGGGATTTTTCCTCTAAAGGTTGTGCTGCTTCGCTCAATACGGCTCCAATCGATTTCCATTTTTCGCAGAGTTTCCTCATAAATGAGGTTTAGTCCGCTGCCGCCATCCATGAGGACTTTTGTCAGTCGAAAGCCGTCCACTATGGGACTAAGTACCAGTGCGGCTGGGGCTCTGGTTGTTCGGAATGTGGGCTCGTCGCTGGCATTGAAGGTAATAGCTGTATCGCTCCATGGGTTTGCTGTTGCTACTTGGTAGACTTCGGCGAGTTCACGGATTGTTCGTTTTCGCATATTATTTGATGCGAAAGTGTCGAAGACTGTTGATACCGTGCTGGTATTGTTGGAGTGGTTTCCCGGAGCTAGAAGCTCTTCGCCACTTTTGGCCACCTGCCGTAATATCCAACATGCTCGAAGGCTATGTGTTGGGACGGCTCCCTATGTACTATGAAGCTTACAGGGTCTATTGAGCCATCCCTCCAGTACGGTTCCGTTTCCCTTATTGGGTTTTTGTTTTTTCGTTTTTGCATCTGGGGCCTGAGTGTAAAGCGCCCTTTTACTGCGGACTGGGTTTGGGGCCGGATTATCCCAAAATTGATTTTCGGTTTTCCGGAAACTCTCCATCGCACAATATTTTCGTACAATGGATGCCAGATCGGTGAAGCGCGTAATTTTGCGACGATCAATGGCGTTTAGTATTCCCTTGTGCGTGCAGTTATTGCGGAAGATTGATATTGCGTTTTCCTCTCGGCAGTCCTTTATCCTGTCCATAACCAGGAGGAATCTGGCCCACTAGTGATGTACTGTTTCAGTAGGCTCTTGCCGTATTAGAGATAGATCGCATATGTCTGGGCGGGTGGGTGGAATAAAATCCGGATCCCTGCCCATCTTGAGGCTCAAAGGCCAAGGGGTTTCCGAATTCGGAAGTTTGGTTTGCTGGGCACAATCCAGCGAGTCCGGGGCGATGCATGATTTCAAGTTCAACGCTCGATTGAAATCCGTCCCTCCGCGGGAATCCGGCATGGAGGGTTCGGGAATCCAGACATGAATTGTTTTCAACACTGGCAAAGAGTTACCGTATTGCTCCTCTACCACTGCGACGTGGTGGGTGGCCTGGGGAGAGTTAATTTCTCTCAGATCGGTTTTAAGCCCAATCTGGTTGTAGTCCGTAGCGACTCCCAGGGCGGCGATGCGGTCCAAGAGCTCGTTAACAGACGAGAGCTCTATTGGATCTAACTGTTCGGCAGCTTTAGGGCTGACGCGAAGATTGCTTCCGATGACTTGAGAAGCCATTGCCGAAGCGGCGGCCGGACAGGAGGTCATGAGAAAACCACCAAGCCGGATAGTTTGGCCGGCGGCCAAGGCCCCTCCGGCAAAAACACCGTCTTTGAAGACAGGTGGAGGCATCCGCTCTATCGGCGACGACACAGAGGAACTCTCAATGAAAGCACCAATGTCGGTGCCAAAACCGGCGGATCTCGGGTAGGGGGTCCCGAACTGTGCGTCTAGACGGATGGTAACAGGAGACGAGGGACACGATGTTTTTACCCAGGTTCGGGCCCTCTCGATGGAGGTAAAACCCTACGTCCTGCTTGATTAATATTGATGATATGGGTAGTACAAGAGTAGATCTACCACGAGATCAAGGAGGCTAAACCCTAGAAGCTAGCCTATGGTATGATTGTTGTAATGTATGTTGTCCTACGGACTAAAGCTCTCCGGTTTATATAGACACCGGAGGAGGCTAGGGTTACACAGAGTCGGTTACAATGGTAGGAGATCTACATATCCGTATTGCCAAGCTTGCCTTCCACGCCAAGGAAAGTACCATCCGGACACGAGCCGGAGTCTTCAATCTTCTATCTTCGTAGTCTTGGAGTCCGGCGGATAATGATAGTCCGGCCGTCCGGACACCCCCTAGTCCAGGACTCCCTCAACTGCATTCTTGAATGGATTTCTAGAAGAAGAGTTATATATGATGCAGCCGGAAGGTTTTGTTGATCCAAAAGGTGCTAACAAAGTGTGCAAGCTCCAGCGTTCCATTTATGGACTGGTGCAAGCATCTCGGAGTTGGAATAAACTCTTTGATAGTGTGATCAAAGCATATGGTTTTATACAGACTTTTGGAGAAGCGTGTATTTACAAGAAAGTGAGTGGGAGCTCTGTAGCATTTCTAGTTTTATATGTAGATGACATATTGTTAATTGGAAATGATATAGAATTTCTGGATAGCATAAAGGGATAGTTGAATAAAAGTTTTTCAATGAAAGACCTTGGTGAAGCTGCTTATATATTGGGCATCAAGATCTATAGAGATAGATCAAGACGCTTAATAGGACTTTCACAAAGCACATACCTTGACAAAATTTTGAAAAAGTTCAAAATGGATCAGGCAAAGAAAGGGTTCTTGCCTGTGCTACAAGGTGTGAAGTTGAGTCAAACTCAATGCCCGACCACAGCAGAAGATAGAGAGAAAATGAAAGATGTTCCCTATGCTTCAGCCATAGGCTCTATCATGTATGCAATGCTGTGTACCAGGCCTGACGTATGCTTAGCAATAAGCTTAGCAGGAAGGTACCAAAGTAATCTAGGAGTGGATCACTGGACAGCGGTCAAGAACATCCTGAAATACCTGAAAAGGACTAAGGATATGTTTCTCGTATATGGAGGTGACAAAGAGCTAGTCGTAAGAGGTTACGTCGATGCAAGCTTTGACACTGATCCGGAGGATTGTAAATCGCAAACCGGATACGTGTTTATATTAAACGGTGGAGCTGTAAGTTGGTGCAGTTCTAAACAAAGCGTCGTGGCGGGATCTACATGTGAAGCGGAGTACATAGCTGCTTCTGAAGTAGCGAATGAAGGAGTCTGGATGAAGGAGTTCATTTCCGATCTAGGTGTCATACCTAGTGCATCGGGACCAATGAAGATCTTCTGTGACAATACTGGTGCAATTGCCTTGGCAAAGGAATCCAGATTTCACAAGAGGACCAAGCACATCAAGAGACGCTTCAATTCCATTCGGGACCAAGTCCAAGTGGGAGACATAGAAATTTGCAAGATACATACGGATCTGAATGTTGCAGACCCGTTGACTAAGCCTCTCTCACGAGCAAAACATGATCAACACCAAGACTCCATGGATGTTAGAATCATTACCATGTAATCTAGATTATTGACTCTAGTGCAAGTGGGAGACTGAAGGAAATATGCCCTAGAGGCAATAATAAAGTTATTATTTATTTCCTCATATCATGATAAATGTTTATTATTCATGCTAGAATTGTATTAACCGGAAACATGATACATGTGTGAATACATAGACAAACATATAGTCACTAGTGTGCCTCTACTTGACTAGCTCATTAATCAAAGATGGTTATGTTTCCTAACCATAGACATGTGTTGTCATTTGATTAATGGGATCACATCATTAGGAGAATGATGTGATTGACATGACCCATCCTGTTAGCTTAGCACTTGATCGTTTAGTATTCTGCTATTGCTTTCTTCATGACTTATACATGTTCCTGTAACTATGAGAATTATGCAACTCCCGTTTACCGGAAGAACACTTTGGGTACTACCAAACGTCACAACGTAACTGGGTGATTATAAAGGAGTACTACAGGTGTCTCCGAAGGTACATGTTGAGTGTATTTCGAGATTAGGTTTTGTCACTCCGATTGTCGGAGAAGTATCTCTGGGCCCTCTCGGTAATACTCATCACTTAAGCCTTGCAAGCATTATAACTAATGAGTTAGTTATGAGATGACGTATTACAGAACGAGTAAAGAGACTTGCCGGTAACGAGATTGAACTAGGTATTGGATACCGACGATCAAATCTCGGGCAAGTAACATACCGATGACAAAGGGAACAACGTATGTAGTTATGCGGTTTGACCGATAAAGATCTTCGTAGAATATGTAGGAACCAATATGGGCATCCAGGTCCCGCTATTGGTTATTGACCGAGAATGGTTTTAGGTCATGTCTACATAGTTCTCGAACCCGTAGGGTCCGCAAGCTTAACGTTTCGATGACAGTTTTATTATGAGTTTATAAGTTTTGATGTACCGAAGGTTGTTCGGAGTCCCGGATGTGATCACGGACATGACGAGGAGTCTCGGAATGGTCGAGACATAAAGATTGATATATTGGAAGCCTATGTTTGGACATCGGAATGGTTCCAGGTGAAATCGGCATTTTACCGGAGTACCGGGAGGTTACCGGAACCCCCCGGGGGATTAATGGGCCTACATGGGCCAAGAGGGAGAAGAGGAAGGAGCCAGGAGGGGGCCGCGCGCCCCTCCCCCTCCTAGTCCGAATAGGACAAGGGAAGGGGGGCGGCGCCCCCCCTTTCCTTCCCCTCTTCCTCCTCTTTCCCCCTTCTCTCCTACTCCAACTTGGAAAAGGGGAGTCCTACTCCCGGTGGGAGTAGGACTCCCCCCTTGGCGCGCCCCCTTAGGCCGGCGGCCTCCTCCCCTCTGGCTCCTTTATATACGGGGGCGGGGGGCACCCCATAGACACACAAGTTGATCTATGGATCGTTCCTTAGCCGTGTGCGGTGCCCCCTTCCACCATATTCCACCTCGGTCATATCGTCGCGGAGTTTAGGCGAAGCCCTGCGCCGGTAGAACATCATCATCGTCACCACGCTGTCGTGCTGACGGAACTCATCTCCGGAGCCTTTGCTGGATCGGAGGGCCAGAGATCGTCATCGAGCTGAACGTGTGCTGAACTCGGAGGCTCCGTACGTTCGGTGCTTGGATCGGTCGGATCGTGAAGACGTACGACTACATCAACCGCGTTGTGCTAACGCTTCCGCTTACGGTCTACGAGGGTACGTGGACGAACACTCTCCCCTCTCGTTGCTATATCATCACCATGATCTTGCGTGTGCGGAGGAATTTTTTTGAAATTACTACGTTCCCCAACAACACCTTCATTAACTATAAAGTGGCATTTCTCGCAATTCAAGACAAGATTAGTTTCTTCACGTCTCTGCAAAACTCGATCAAGGTTGCTTAAGCAATCATCAAAATAAGTTCCGTAAACGGAAAAATCATCCATGAAAACCTCAACAATCTTTTCACAAAAGTCAGAGAATATAATAGTCATACATCTTTGAAAGGTTGCAGGTGCATTGTATAAACCAAAAGGCATACGTCTATAAGCAAAGGTACCGAAAGGGCAAGTAAAAGTAGTCTTTTATTGATCCTCTCTTGACACAAGCATTTGCGAGAAACCATAATAAC
The DNA here is from genome assembly GCF_018294505.1 of Triticum aestivum. NCBI lineage: Eukaryota > Viridiplantae > Streptophyta > Magnoliopsida > Poales > Poaceae > Triticum > Triticum aestivum. The sequence continues at coordinate 809,533,972 of NC_057798.1, read as the reverse complement.
CATCTAGAAAGCAAAAATGTGTATGGTTTGATAGTCTTTCTAGCATTTGATCAATAAAAGGTAGAGGATAATGATCTTTCCTAGTAGCTTTGTTTAATTTGCGGAAATCAATAACCATTCTATAACTTGTAACAATTCCTTGTGTGATCAATTCATTCTTATCATTTGGAACAACAGTAATACCTTCCTTTTTACAGACACAATGAACGGGACTTACCCATCTACTATCAGCAATAGAATAAATTATACCTGCTTCCAAAAGCTTTAATATTTCATTTTTTACCACTTCTTTCATCTTAGGATTCAGCCGTTGTTGATGATCAACAACCGATTTAGCGTCAGGCTCCATATTAATTTTATGCTTACATAGAGTGGGACCAATGCCCACTAGTAGAAAACAGGGCATTTGTGCCGGTTCGTAAGGGCCATTAGTCCCGGTTCTTGAACCGGGACTAATTAATGGGTCGTTACTAATACCTTCCCCCTTTAGTCCCGGTTCTTACACGAACCGGGACAGATGGGCATCCACGTGGCCGCTGCGGGCAGCCCAGGCAGGGGGGCCTTTGGTCCCGGTTGGTGACATAAACCGGGACCAAAAGGCTTCCACGCGTCAGCAGCTGGCTGGAGCTGAGGTTTTTCTTTTTTTTTAAAAAAAAGTGGCTGGTTTAGGGGTTTTGGGGGTTATTTTTAGGTTGTTATTAGCTAGCTAATAGAGAGAAGTGTCCTCTCTTATATCTTCGTCCTTGGTTTACCAACGCTACTGCTATGTTCATTTCACCCGCAGATTTATAATAACTCATGCATGCTCGCATCATACATCATCATATATAATAACAAGTCCTACTAATCATGCATCATCATACAACTTCTACTCGTTATTAATAATAAGTCATATGATCATCATCCTCATAGTCATCGAACCCAACCCTACATAATTGTTCTTAGCACATGATCATCAGTATCAGGTAGGACCTAAACACCCTTAAGGTAAAATAGCATAAAAAATTATAGACCCTGACTCTCCATTATGAAGAATGGAGATCATCCTGTCTCCAATTCTTGCGCTTCGCTTCCTTTTGCTTCCAAGAAGCTCCTTACGACTGTCCATACATTTTTTCCATTCTTTGATTGTCATGTCTCCACTTCTTTTAGAAATCCGGTATGGACAGTTGAGATTCGTAGGACGACCTGGTTGTATGTTCAAAACATGAAGGCTACCGTGCGTATACATCAGATGAGGCACACAATCATTCGGGATTATTTGTTGAAAAACATAGTAATAACTTCGTAGTTAGCAATGATGTACTAGTTTTAGAAGTATGCAAAAAGATGCACGGATGTCGTAATAGTAAAAAATCTTACCAGGGTATCTCCATGGTAGTTACCGTAGTTCAACACGTGCACTAGTGGCACGTATTGACCATAATGTTGAGGAGTTCGATTGTAGACATTGTAATTCTCAAGATCAGTACAAAATGCGATCAGATGATTTTTCTCCTTATAAGTTAATTCGGAGCCATCGGTGTAGTGGGTTTTGTCTACCATCTTCCGCACATTCTTTGAAGAATGAAAATAAGCTGTCAATGGAAATAAGCTGTCAACTATTTTGAAATAAACAATATAAATTACTTAATAACTATGTTAAGCTCACATGGGGGAAGAATTGGAGGTGTATCCACAAGGATCCAAATCTCCATATTGTCTTGCTCGATTGTAGGATCACCAAGATCCATGGTGACAAGCATACCCTCATCAAAACCATACATCTTGCAAAGTGCTTCCCAATTTTTGCAACCAAAATGGGTTACACTCTCAGCATTGTACAACTTTACTTGAAAATCCACACCATGATGGGTCCTTAGGATAATTTTTTTGGTTTCCATACTTTCATGGTCTTCAAAACCCATCCTCTCCAAGACATAGCGTCTTGCATAGCATGGGATAAGCTAGTCGAATTGGAAAAGATGAAAATTACACGTTAAAATAGTTGAAGTCGTGCTTAATTACGAAAATAAAACTATTGCCGTCTTTGCGTACCGTATGAACATCGAAGGTCTCCTCGAGCTTAATGCTGAAGCGCCGATCTTCGTCCAGCTCAATGAACCTGTCGCACATACCTCGGTCGTCGTGGCACCAGTCGCACTCCCCCGGGCGGTTTTCGTCGTCCGAGTACGACATTTCCGGCCTATGTTCATAATTCAAATATTAAACTTGTACAATTAAATATATGTACTAAAAAACCTAAATTAGATCATTATTATTAATCACGGGTTGACTATCGGTGATGGTACGTAGCTCCTCCTTTCATTCCCGAGTGCATTATTACACCAAATTGTCTAGCACACGGGAATGAAGGAGAAGCTACCCCCACGACGGCGTGGATGATGGAGGGGGCTCCTAGATTTCTGCATAGTGCTCTCCAATTTTAGCATTCAAAGTAGGAGTACTTTTCCAATATGAGCATTCAATAAGCAAAACCAAATCATAAAATAAAGTAGTATTCAAATTAGCATGCATTCAATTATAAGCAAAAGTACATCATCTCTTGTGTCCGTACATCGTCAAATATTATCACTAATACTCCTCGAATACTATCATACATATAGCATCACTAATACAGCTAGAACCGTAGCGCCCGACGGGTATCGTCGCGGGCGGTGGACACCCAAAGATAAGGAACCATCACAGGATCATAGCTCCAGTGAGATCCCTGAAGAACCTGCCAGGTATTGTCGAACCTGCCCTCCAATGCAACCATGTAGCGACGGACGTGCTCGTCCTCCTCGCTGACACGGTGACGTACCACCTCCGCGGTGTCCGGAAGCCTCGGCACCGTCACTGGCCCACGCGACCGCCACCAAACAAGGATCGGGTCAACAACGAGCTGCCTCCTCACCAACCTACGTCCCCCGGAAGGTAGCACCTCCCAATACCAGCCCGGCGGAGCCCAGTCCCGAACATGGCCCTGATCAAGCAGGCCTCCACCGCCGACTCGACGACGACGAGGATGCGGGATAGGCATCGCCGACGTCGATGCGGGAACTACTTCCATATATAGTTAAATAAAGTAGTTTATTAAATCAACTAGCTAGTTCAACTATATATGAAGCACTTACTATAAATAAAATAAAGTAGTACTTACTAAAAATAAACTAGTTTAACTATAGTTCTATTATTTTTCTAACTAATTATATTAAACACTTTTTCTTCTTATTTTTTCCTTTTTCCTCTATTCTAGATATGAACATATTCATAAATGACTTATATCATTCACAATTTTCCTATACATACACAATAAATTGACAAAGAAAATACTATGAACAAAAAAAATCATTAAAATTCTATGAACAAAATTACAACAGAAAAAAAATCATAAAAATTCTATGAACAGAAAAAAATCATAAAAATTTGACATCTAAATTACTTACACGATATTAAAAGAATTTGACATCTAAATTACAACAGAAAAAAATCATAAAAAATCTTAAAAATTCTATTAACAGAAAAAATCTAACACAATATGAACAAATTAATTACACAATATGAGAAAAAATCTAACAGAAAAATTTATGAACTACACATCTAAATTACTACACATCTAACAAAAAAAATCTATGAACTACAAAAAAATCTAACAAAATCTAACTCAATTTACACATCTAAATTAACTACTACTAACATCAAATTAAATTAGTTGCTCACGGCGACGGTGTCGGGGACGGCGACGGCGATGGTGACGGCGACGGCGAGGTGCGGCGTGGGGCGGGGCGGCGCGGCGACGGGCAGGGGCAGGGCGGCGCGGTGACGGGCAGGGGCCGGCAGCGTCGCGGGGCGGGGGCGGCGACGGCGTCGATCAGGGCGGCGTGGGACGGCGCGGGGCGGCGTGGGGCGACGACGGCGACGACGAGGCGGAGACAGACGGGCAGCCTGGCGACGTCGGGTGGCGGGGAAGAACGAACTAAACCAAATTTTCGCGAGTGCCGCTTATATAGGCAGAGCATTGGTCCTGGTTCATGGCACCAACCGGGACCAATGCACCCCTTTAGTCCCGGTTGGTGGCACCAACCGGGACCAAAGGCCTCTTTTCAGCAGCCCAAAGAGCGGGAAACAGAGACCTTTGGTCCCGGTTGGTGCCACAAACCAGGACAAAAGAAAGGCATTGGTCCTGGTTGGTGCCACCAACCGGGACCAATGCACCCTTTAGTCCCGGTTGGTGCCACCAACCGGGACCAAAGGTCATGTGCTGGAACTGGCGCGGTGCGGTGCTATGTTTAGTCCCACCTCGCTAGCCGAGAGGGGCTCGGAGTGGTTTATAAGCCCTGCCGAACCAACCACTTCGAGCTCCTCTCTACTGCAGGCTTACGGGCCTAAAATCACTCTCTGTGCTTGTGGGCCTATTGGGCCTACTACGGGCCTACATCCTGGCCCTAGTAATGGGTTTCTAGTCGTATGCAGGCCGTGGTGGCCCTGTAGGTGGCACTTTTTTTAATTTTTTCCCAGTTTTTTTGCTTTCTTTTTTGTTTCTAATTACTTATTTATTTTCTTTTACGATAATTCTTTTTGCTATTAAAGTTTGTAACAAAATTCTAATTACTTATTTATTTTCTTTTATGATAATTCTTTTTGCTTTTAATGTTTTGAACATAATTCTAATTACTTATTTATTTTCTTTTATAATAATTCTTTTTGCTATTAAAGTTTGTAACAAAATTCTAATTACTTATTTATTTTCTTTTATGATAATTCTTTTTGCTTTTAATGTTTTGAACAGAATTCTAATTACTTATTTATTTTCTTTTATGATAATTCTTTTTGCTATTAAAGTTTGTAACAAAATTCTAATTACTTATTTATTTTCTTTATGATAATTGTTTTTGCTTTTAATGTTTTGAACAGAATTCTAATTACTTATTTATTTTGTTTTATGATAATTCCTTTTGCTATTAAAGTTTTAACAAAATTCTAATTACTTATTTATTTTCTTTTATGATAATTCTTTTTGCTTTTAATGTTTTGAACAAGATTCTAATTACTTATTTATTTTCTTTTATGATAATTCTTTTTGCTATTAAAGTTTGTAACAAAATTCTATATAATTTTAGTTTCAATAATACTAGAGGTTTATAAAAGCTTTTTAGTTGATTCCTTTAGTACCAGTTCTAAGGTTGTTACAAAGGCATTTTATTTGGTGTAAGTTTTAAGGCTGGGGCCCCACGAGCACCTTTTAGTACCGGTTCGTGGCATGAACCAGTAAAAGAGTTTTTTAGTTGATTTTTTCTGCAGCTGTTTTTAGTCCCACCTCGCCAAGCGAGAGGCATTCGCAGCTTTTATAAGCCCTAAGTGTAGAGACGATGAAGGGAGAAGTGCAGTGCTCACCTGCACGTTGGCCTGAAGCTAAGCAACGTGCAGGTGAGCATTGCGCTTCTCTTTCATTTTGGCATGGTATATATAGGAATATCATTGGTCCCGGTTGGTGGCATGAACCGGGACTAAAGGGCAGCCTTTGGTCCCGGTTCAAGCCACCAACCGGGACCAATGGTGGTGGGCAAGGAGCGAGGCCCATTGGTCCCGGTTCGTCCCACCAACCGGGACCAAAAGGTCCAGACGAACCGGGACCAGTGGCCCACGTGGCCCGGCCAGCCCCCGGGGCTCACGAACCGGGTCCAATGCCCCCGTGGGTCCCGGTTCTGGACTGAACCGGGACTAATGGGCTGACCCGGCCTGGATCTTTGCCCCCTTTTCTACTAGTGGCCCTTAATATCATCAAGAGTATATCAAATAGCGGCATGGTGCTTCTTCAGAGTTTTCAATAATCTCTTTTCCTCATGTTCTAAAAGATTAGCACTAATAATAACATGATATATCTTTTTCTCATCAAGATAAGCATATTTCAAAGTATCAGGTAATTGTTCAAGCTCAAACATCGGATCACCCTTGGGTGGAGGAGGATCCCCAAGAATCTCAATAGGCAAGTTGTGTTTCAAAACAGGCATTTGTTTAAAGAATATTTCATCCAATTCCTTCCTTTCATTCATGAACATGTCATTTTCGTGTTCTAGCAAATATTATTCTAAAGGATCCGTAGGAGGCACAACAATAGAAGCAAGACCAATAATTTCATCCTTACTAGGCAAATCTTTTGTCTACGAAATTTAGAGAAATTAAACACATGGGACGCATCCCCAAAACTTAAATAACGGAGCCCTCCCGCCGGCAAGGGTCGGGATCCACCACGGCACAATGGCCCCAAGGCCACATGAGATGAGGCAAATCGGCGGCAACACCTTAGTAGGCATGGACCCTTAGTTGCTTTTGCTTGAGAGAGGCAAAGATGAAGGGGTACTTTGAACTAAGTTTCCAAATTATGAAGCATTTTCACCATTGCAATTTTGAGCTTTGTGTGTACATCCGACAGTTTCTTTTGTATTTATTTTTTCGGGAGAGACACAAATTTACTTCTCGTGCAGGCAAAGATTTGCTTCCACGCGCGGGGGACATAATTGTGCGTCTCGGAGGAACAAATTTGCGTTTCGTTAAGGCACATATTTGATTTCGCGAGAGTCACAGTTGTGCCTCTTTCCAGAAAGGGGGAAAAAGAAGAAGAAAAACATGCTTCCGGTTCCTTTTTTTCATCTGGCTTTTTCCTTAAAAGAATTCATTGAAAACTATCAACATGGGTTCTAATTTCGAAGATCTCAACGCGAGGAATCCTAGAGGCATGGGTAAAGAGGTAAAACATTTTGAAAAAACGAATCAATGAACAAATGGAAAACTCCGAGGTTGCGATAAGTGACGCACATGCAATGTGCCACCTGTCACAACCTAGGGAGATGGGAGTGACCTTTGCAAAGAGTACCCCTTAATTAGTGATTTCGGCTGAATAGGGATTGCCGAAAGAGTTGTGGGTGCAACAAGATTAGCCCACACCACTCCAAGATGGGGGAGGGTGAGTAGGCTGAAGAACTTATCCGTTGATAAATGACGCACATGCAGTGCGCCACCTGTCACAATCTAGGGAGATGAGAGTGACCTTTGCAAAGAGTACTTCTTAATTAGTGATTTCAGCTGAATAGGGATTGCCGAAAGAGTTGTGGGTGGAACAAGATTAGCCTACACCAGTCCAATATGGGAGAGTGAGTAGGCTGAAGAACTTATCCGTCGCACATTTTCTTTGCCCAGACAATGGAGATCATGGGACGATCTAGAATACAACTGATGAAAAAAAAAACAGCTTTTCTAGTTAGCAGAGTTTGAAATTGACGAAGTCCCTACACACACTTCATATGTGATTGACACATCATACCATTGAAAGAATAACATTGAAAAATCTAAAATTAATTCAAGAAAGTGCGAGCACACGTTTCAAATCTAAAGCCTAAATATGAGTGGACATATTTCACCACATTTGTTAATATACTAAAGTGGGAAGCACTCGTTTTTCTCCTTATTTTGAATTTTTTTTCACACATCTACTGTTCATTTTAAGTGGCAACAGTAAACAGCAAAAGTGAACAGTTTTTGTTCAATGAAAGTGTTTCAGAAAAAAAAAAATGGCCCGGTTCTTTTTCTCCTTTTTTGAATTTTTTTGCACTTCTACTATTCATTTTACGTGGCAAAAAGTGAACAGTGCCCTTTTAGTGAACAGTAATTCAAAATAACCCTCCGGTTTAGAAAATGGTGAACAGTTAACGTATATATCGTTAGGCCTTAAGCGGGCTGGCGAACCTATGGCCCAATTTGCACTGTAATTTTGTAAAGTAAATATTAAATTCTATGCAAAATATAATCTCATGTTAAAAATATAATAAATTGTAAAATAAAAATGAACACTTTCATATACGACATAATTATTTTATTAAAAGATAGAACATTTTAAATATATATTAGCATTTACTAAAATATAGGCAAATATATAATTATTTTTATTTTTATTAAATATGCAAAATTATTACAAGCATAATTTTTAGTTATAATTTTATTATATGGAAAATTTTTCAAATAATACATCAATAAAGTTATAATGTATTATATATATAGTTTATAACATAAGATTATAATGTACATATATTTTATAAGTTCCTGAAAAGTATTAACGTTGTTGGGTGTGGTGGTGGCCACACGGACCTGATTTCTACATGTTACTGGTTTGAATCCCTACCAAATATTTTGTTCACAATATGAATATATGTTTCTTAAAGCACGAACACTCTTATAACTACATGAGTATTTTGTTAAAACTGTGAACATTTTTTAAGCTTATACAAGCCTTTATTAAAATATACAGAAAAATTCTGAAAGCATAAACAATCTTATATACTACATTAATATATTTTTTAAGCAGTGTACATTTTAAAACTTATGTAAGCATTTATTAAAATATAAAAACATAAAAAATACTTAAAGGAGGAGCACTTTTATATACTACATTAATATGCTTTATGAATTTTTCTATTTCTATATTTTCTGTGCCTTTCTATATATATGTTGGAGATTGGAACAACGAGCATCCAAAGAAATCATTGCTTTTCTTCCCGCAAGAGAAAAGAAACGACACTGCCGAATATGTGGGACCGTTTCTGGATAGTCCGTTGAAAGAAAGAAAGAAGAAAAAATGTCACGCGGTCGTGATGATGTAGCGAGGAGACAAAAGAGGCACCACACGTGTCCATCCACGTGCCACCCAACAACCGTAGTAGGTACGTACGTGTCCATCTCGTGTGCCCAGGTTAGGTGTGACGCATACAAACGGCCATGCATGCCGATGGGCCAGTCAGACAGACATCGCTAGCTACAATCCCAAAGGTTCTATAAATGGCCACACTCGGCGCCATGTTTTATCAGGCACCAAGTTCATGAAGCCACACATGTCCGCTACGGTACTAAGAGGAGCCCCCAGGGTGGCGGCCATCCTCCTGGCCGTGGTCCTGGCGGCGGTGCTCGCCACGGCGGTGAACGGCGCCCAGAGGTGCGGCGACCAGGCGCGCGGCGCAAAGTGCCCCAACTGCCTCTGCTGCGGTAAATACGGCTTCTGCGGCAGTGGCGACGCCTACTGCGGCAAAGGCAGCTGCCAGAGCCAGTGCCGCGGCTGTCGTGACGACGTCGTGGGGCACGCGTTGCCGGCCGAACCGGGTTCTACAAGAGCTACTGCGGCGTCCTCGGCGTCGGCTACGGGATTAAACTTGACTGCTACAACCGGAGGCCCTTGAACAGCGGGCTCACGGCTGGGCTCGCGTGGCAGTGAAGACGGCCGGTAACTACATAGAGCGTGCTGCGTGAGCCATGGATTATGTGAGTAAATAAAGTGGATGTATTAGTGAATTTCCCGCCGTTGTATGTGCCTCATCGCGTATCTGCATCTTTAGTTGTCAGTAAGAAATGGGACAGAGAACTTGCGTCTAGCATATCGATCGACAGAGAACTTGTGTCTCTCGGACCGCCATATATATATCGTCGTCCTCGGCTCTCTATCCCCGTCCCTTATCTACAACCGCAGCAATTACCACCCCCACACGTGCCATCGCCATAGGGGGCTGCAAACAGTTGCTACCCGCAACCTCAATGTGCAGCACATATATGCTACCCTTACGGATGGTGCACACATCGACATACATGCATGCATCCATACTCAATTAACCCGTCGAGGATCAGAAAATAAAGAGTCAATTACATCACCGGTGTTTAAACTTGACGTGAAAAATCATTTTAGTGCTAAAACTTGTGGTATACATTGAATCGGTGCAACAACTTGGCTTTCTTGTGCAAATACGATGCAAAATGCAATTGAATACACCCAGTGACAGGGTGGCATGGGTCCATTGTCAGGACGCAAGATGCTGGGCGTGTGCCCTGTTAATTTGCGAAAATACCCTTGGAATATTTTTTCCACAAGAAAGCCCCAGCGAGTTGGGTCCCCCAGTCAGTAGTACAAAGTGTAAATAATCACAAAAAATAGTCATGCTATGTCTAAACATGAGAACTGCAGCGTGCACACTGAAGGTACTAGCCACTGCAGCCCCAACATTTTCCTCGGATATATTGGATAGCTAGCCTAAATATCTTATAACAATGACGCTCACTGGGCATGGACTGCAGTTAGTGCGGCTCATTTTGTACGTGGTAACTGTTTTCAAGATATTTGCAAAATACATGTAGTAGGTAATAAAATAATGTTCAAATATTACTATGCTATAAATATTAGAAACAAAAATTTATGGTTAGTAGATAAAAGCATTCAAAATGTATAATGAATACGAACATTTTTGTACACTGGTGGCTCATATTTAAATTATACAAAATATTGAATACAAACATCTACTAAATATTGATGACCATCAACTTCTGTATAATTCACTTGTGACCTATATTATTATTTTTACATAACTTAAGTATTAACACTATTGAATATTCATATCAACATTTTATTTTCTAAATTAAGAATATTTTTTATTATACAAACATTATTTTAAACGACATACCTATGAGTTATAAAATTATGTTTATAATTGTGTAAACGTTTCTATAATTGAAAAATAATATTTATGAATTATAATTTAATAAATATTTGTATTATTTAACTATACAAACATTTTTATAATTCATAAACTAAGCACATGAATATTTCAAAATAATACGTGACAATTTTAAGTAAGTTATTTCATTGTTATGTATATAATATTTATAACACGTCGATATAACACACATGTATATATTTTACTATTTGTGTGTAAATACATGCTTTTTCGGAAAACACACAATCTTTATTAAAACAACTTCTTGAACCAACATAATTGTTTTCTAAAGGATGACTAGTTTTAGTAAAATTGTGATTTTTTACTTATATGAGCATTTATTTGAATATATACGAACTTGTTTAAATGACTTATACAAATATTTGTATATTTCTTAATTTAATTATATGTATAGTATAAAATTAATAATTGAGTATTTTATGAAACTACATGAAAATTTTCTAATTGGAGTGGAAGGATCGTTTACATGTCTTTATGTGGTCGTTAGTTCAAGTTCCCAAGCCATCTTTTTTAACTTGTACGTATCAAAAATCCTAATTTACATTCTTTAAGGAAAATTGTATAAAAGATATGTATTCATACGAGACAACAAATTCCCAAGGCTGTGGCTAGTTGCGCACGCCCTGTACCATCAGGTCCTCGGATTGAGTCCGCAGTTGACCAATTTTGTTTACCCATGTCACTGGCTTTTTTGTGAGTAGAAAAATGTTGAGGGTGTTTTTGCAAAGTAGCAGGCCAAAAGTCTTCCACTTGGTTCGCTGACAGTGGATCCACGCCACGCTGTCACGCCTAGTCAGCCCCGTGGGCGTATTCAGTTGCATTTTGCACCGTATTTGCATGCCTAAGCCAAGTTGTTGCACCGGTTCAATGTACACCGCAAGTTTTAGTACTAAAGTGACTTTTCGCTTCAAGTTCAAGCACATGTGATATAATTGACTCGAAAATAAATATAGATGCATGCTATAGTTGCAAAAAGTGATGTTTTTTTAGTTTGATATATTTATTACTTCAAATATTTTGGATGGGTACATCTTTTCTTTTACTAGTTAGAATTGATATTTTTCATAAGAAAAGAAGCCTACGATTGGACATTTGCATGCCGTCGGATGTGATGGGCGCCTGAGATTGGCTTGAGCGCAGGGACGGATCCATGAGAAGGCGAGGTCGACCAATCAAATCTCTACTTCTAATGAAGCAGTTGGTGAATAATCTGCCGGTTATTTTTTGCTGGTTTTATTTCGCCTCACCACTTTCGTTGGTTTTATTTCGCTGGTTTTATTTCATCTCCCTCCCACCTGCTTTTTCGCTTCACCGCCCACATAAACCCATCAGATTAGTTATCATATAAAAAATAAATCGCAATCAATCAAGTATTGATGAGCAGATTAGTTACCATATAAAAAATAAATCGCAATCAATCAAGTATTGATGGGATATTTCCTTATATTGATGTGATTTTCCCTTTTTTATCATCAATCATCTCTACTGTCTAAAAAAATGCGTAGCTTTCCTTTTCCTGCCAACCGACCGCGTCCCGTCTCCCTACATCCGCCCTCGTTGCTCTACCTCCCGCACGAAAAAACCCTCTCGTTTGACCTCCCCCAAACCCCGCACGATGGAAAAACCCAGCCGCCTGCTTCCCCTCCTCTCGACCGCTCCATACGTCCAGATCGCGGCCCCATCCCCATCCTCCTCTCACGTCACGGCGGCCGATGGACTGCCGCCACCACCCTCCTACTCTCTTGCCGCCGCCGTCCTCCCGCTCGCTCGCAGCCGCCGTCGCCACCAATCCCGACGAAGGCGCCGTTGCTGCTATGTCGCCTCCTTTCCCCATCCAAGCCTGACCATGGCAACGGCGCCCTCTCATGTGTCCAGCGGTGATGTTTGGGGAGGCGCGACCACAATTCAGTAGGGATCTCACCACGGGCCCGTCCGCTGGGATGGGTGTTGCCTCCGTTGCGAATGGGATCGAAGGGAGGGACTACTTCGTTGTCAAGGTCGGCGAGGCAGCGGCCGATTGGGAGCCCGGTTGTGAACATGGGAGTTCGTCCCCATGGAGGCGGCGGCCGTGGAGATTGGATGTGAAGCAACCCCACTTGCCGGTGGTGGAGGCTTGCCGTCCATGTGATCCTTTCTTCTCCCGGTATCCCCATTCCTTGCCTCCCATTACAATAGCGAGCATGAATGAGAGCAGGGGCTGATTTTCATCAATTCATTTCTCATATTTTTAGTTGCTTTTTTGAGATTATACAAGATGCTCCCGATCTGTTTTGTCAAATTACTTGGATCGTCTTATGGAATTGACAGCCATCGTATTTTCACCTCATGTTATTTCTTAATCCTTGTCCCACTGGGCATCCACTACATGTTTGGTAATGACGTGATGTTGAGGCGGGAGGAGAAGCTCAGCAGCCAGATCAAGGGCTATCGAGAGGGATCTGGGAGCCAAGCAGTAGTTCTTCTGTTAAATTTTGGTTATTATCTTTTCTATTGTTACAATTGTGGGATGGTTGATTTTGACTCGGTGTAACATTTGCATTTGTTTTCCCAGCTTGTTGGCGTAGATGCGTGGCACTGCGGCAACTAATCAAGAGCGAGGGCAGTGCACATCAGAGCTACGCTGAATGTAGCGAGCCAACCACGAATTGGATATGTTCACAAGAGGGATGGGAGAGGAGAGGAACATTAACATTTTTCATGATTTGGATGAAAATTTCAGTTCGTAGTTTCTCCGTACCTGGCAACACACTAGCGGTACTCATGGGCTTAGGATGAAAGTAGCGCCAGCAGAATCAGTAGGTTGGATGGGAAGGCGGTTGTTGCCCTTGTCCCTTGGAGCTAGCCTACCGTGGCGGCCTCACTAACTTGTTCATTGCGAATACGAGTTCGTGGGGTCGCGAGTTGCTGCAGATTTGTTTTTTTCACTTTTTACAATATTTATTGATATATTCCTAACTCATCGAGTCATTTTTATCTTTGATTTCCCATATACGCCAGCCTAAATATCCCATGGTCAGAATATTTGCATGGTTAGTGGACATTGTCCCTTTCTTTCTAATGTTTAGTATTTTATATTGCCGATAGAAATAATTTTATCCGCTTGATTTAGGAAGTGCACATAGGTAGGTCAACATATTTTGTAGCTCTTTCATATGTAAAAGCATATGTTGCATAAGAAATTATTATCTTCCAAGCATACTCACATTTCACTAACAAATAGGGGGAGGTTCAGACTTCAGAGCAATGATAAAAAGGTTTGTTCCTCACTCTTTTGTTGGAATTTTAGTTCCAAGTTAACATGATTTCTTATCCGCTTCATAAGTCATGCATTTGCTTAATTAGGTGATAAGTAGAGCAAAAAAAAAATTGATCATGTTATTGTGGGGTTTGTTTAAACTCCAACATAAGGATTTCTGGTTTAAGAAAAAAGACTTTTGGCTTCTTTAATTACAAATTGATTGCAACATCGTGTTAGTATGTGATTTCTCACATTTGGTTATAATATTTGTGAAGACGTGCATTGCACGTGCACTTGGAAGCGGGCCCGTGGCCCGCGCCAGACGGCGCCGACGCTGACCCGGGCCACCTCCTTCGCGTATTCTTGGAGCTATGGCTGGCCGATTTACATGAAATTAATTCTCTCAGTTCTGGTGGCAAATATAATACACATAATTCATATTGTTATGCACTAGCGTGTGTGTGTGAAATAGATGGATTATGGTCCCGTACCCAATAAGATGGATATGTGTGTGTTAGAGAGAGGGAGAGGGGGAGAGAGAGTGAGGAAGAGGGAGGGAGAGTGTGTGTGTGTGAGGATTTGATGGTAAAAAAGGTCGCCAATGTTGTAATATTGAACTCTTAAAGTTAATGTGGCCCCGTTGCAACGCACGAGCGTTCTTCTAATGCCAATAACTTGTGTGATGATGCTTGCACTCGGATCGACGACCAATCCAAAGATTTGCCATGAAACAGCAGCCGTCGGATTTGCATATACGATTAGGATGATGCGATGCGATGCGAAGCGAAGAGGCAGAGTCGATCCGTGGCCGTGGGTAAGCTCAAACGACCAATCAATCACGGGAACCCCAAAGCCAGCCAAAGGATTGCTGTCGGCTCCCCTCCCTACATCACTCCTGATTCCACACCCCACATCGCGCCACCACCCGCCGTCTCCCTCCAACCCACCTCGCCGCCGGCAATGGCCAACGCTCCCTCCCCTTCCCCTTCCCTCTCCTCTCCCCTTCTTCTTCCCCTTTCCCTCATCAAGGAGAAGAGAAGAGGGAAGGAGATCGAGCACGCAAGTGCCAGATCTGCCACAGGCTTCAAGGGCTGACCGAGCATCGCGGCCATGGCCCTCCTGCAGGACCAATCCACCATGGCCACGGATGCCTGACTATCAGTGACGACGACGGCGGCGGATGCGACTAGAACCATAGCCGTCTTCCTCGGTGCCAGCCTCCTCCCCGGTCGGCATCAGGGCTGGTAATCCCTATATCCCTCCTGGGTGTGCATGGTGTTGTGAACGCGGTACTCATGCATTGCCCGGTCAGTGCGCTCGCCGTTGGGCGTGCGGCCACGTAGGTGGACGAGCGTCTTCTTGTGGCCGATGGTTGTGCCTTGGTGCCCGTGGACGGGGCTGTCCCCTGCCCATTGACTTCCAGTATCCAGCTGGGGTAGTGGTTCGATCCCGCCTGTGGATGCCACCATTTTATGGTGAAGGACCTGTAGTGCCGGTTCTCCAACCGGCACTAAAGGGTGGGGACTAAATCCCTCCCCCTAGTGCCGGTTCGTCACGAACCGGGACCAAATGCCCACCACGTGGCACGAGCCCGTACCGGGGGGCTGGGGGCCTTTAGTTCCGGTTGGTTACACACTAACCAACCGGAACTAAAAGTTTTAGGGGTTTATGGGTTTATGGCTTATTTTTCCTTTTAGCTTTGTGTTTTTCATTTAATTTAATTTCAAACATATTTTACGCTACTACATATTGTACATGTTTTATATATATATATATATATACACACACACACACACACACACACACACACACAATTTCTCCTACAATTGGCAGAACATTACATGGAGGCATTACAGCTTGTACTGGTATTTTCCTTTGGAATCTATGACTTGGTCGAGCAAAAATCCCGCTATTTCCTATTAAATTGCTCGTACGCGATTCGTTGGTAGGAGTTTATCCCGCATCTCCCTCATCTTTAAGAAGGAGATCAATGGTACCCTCTTGAATTCGTTTGCACCGTCCCATCAGCTACGGCAAGGTGATCCTCTATCCCCTCTTGGATTCGCTAGCTACCATCCCAAAGGTTCCATCAATAAATGGCGGCACTCGTCGCCGTATTTTACCAGGCACCAACAAGATCATCATGAAGCCACACATGTCCGCTACGGTACTAAGAGGAGCCCCCAGGGTGGCGGCCATCCTCCTGGCCGTGGTCCTGGCGGCGGTGCTCGCCACGGCGGTGAACGGCGCCCAGAGGTGCGGCGACCAGGCGCGCGGCGCAAAGTGCCCCAACTGCCTCTGCTGCGGTAAATACGGCTTCTGCGGCAGTGGCGACGCCTACTGCGGCAAAGGCAGCTGCCAGAGCCAGTGCCGCGGCTGCCGCGACGACGTGGTGGGGCAGGCGTTGCCGGCCGAACCGGGCTCTACAAGAGCTACTGCGGCCTCCTCGGCGTCGGCCAGGGGATTAAACTGGACTGCTACAACCGGAGGCCCTTGAACAGCGAGCGGGCTCACGGGTCACGGCTGGGCTCGCGTCGCGGGGAAGACGGCCGGTAACTACATAGAGGGTGAGCCCTTGATGAATAATCTCGAGAAGTACTATGTGAGAAAAGAAATGGATGAATGAACTTCCCATTTGTCTTATCGTGTATTTACATCATTTTGTTGTCCTCGTTTTGTTGTCAATAAGAAATGGGACAGAGAACTTGGGTCTAGCCGGTGGTAAAGACCTCCTGAAGGGTTGTCTGGATTTCGTCAATATTAGAGCTCTACAATCTAGTCTTTTCATATATGCTTCACCAACCTACTAGTGCTACATCAGAATTTTTACATAAAGTTCGTGACATGAGCACAAGGGTTTATGCACTAAGCCTTTATGTCTTGTATCCGAAAGACATGAAAAGAGAATGTTTTTATGTCAGTAGAAGAATCCAAAGCTTATGGACTTGTCGATATTGCAGGGGGTGAAATGATTGACGGCATTGCATGAGTATGTGTTGTCTGTGATGGTGCGGTGCCTCCACGCCTGAGTGTGATGTGCGTGTATCTACGTTAATCGGTGTGTTTGAAGACAATGTCGCGCAGCCGTGAGGAATCTAGTTCCAAGACAAAAAGGCACTGTGCGCGTCTGTCGACGTGGTGCATTATGTAGCGTAGCCCGACCGCCATGGTAGGCACGTACGTGTCCATCTCGTGTGCTCAGGTGTGACGCGCGCACAAATGGCCCCGATGGATCAGTCAGACATGACAGCGCTAGCTACTATCCGACAAGAAAAACGAGAAAATGCATTGCATGCATGCTTGGGCCATGGGACATGGCTAGCTGATCAGCCCCTCCACTTGCATGCTGGAGCTACCCACGGCCAGGACAGGGGACATTATGACCCATGCCCATCAGTTCCACTTACAGTGGTCACCACTTAGAACGCTTTTGTTATCTGCATCGTTTTTTGCCACATTGCATACTTGTCCTAATTAAGTCTAGCTGAGCATATACAGGCTAAAAACCAACATCTGTATTTAGTTTAGTTACCTGCATTCAAAACCAACATCTGTATTTAGTTTGGTTACCTGCATCCTCTCTAGCCTGTATGTGTCCAAATCCAAGGCCTCCTGTTTGGTTGCCGACTTGTTTGAGAGGAATCACAAGTTCGATTGTTTGGTTACATCCAGGACAGTTAGGTGGTAACCACCTCCATTGTTTGGTTACATCCAGGACAGTTGGGTGGTAACCACCTTCACGATGTGGTGAGGTTATCAAAAGCACAAATGAACTACTAAGAACTAAACTACGAGCAATAAAACAATTTTAGGCACAAACACAAGTCTTAACCACGCATCACAAGTTCTAAACGAACATATACTCTAAGTCTTAAACAAAACACAAGTCTTAAACCAAGGACCAACAAGGAACGGACAATAGGAGATTTGGCGGTCACGGTGAATGTGTTGTCATGATCTGGTGAACGGCGGTGAAGGTGGCCCAACCCTAATCAAGGGTGACCCTACAGTTGATCACCCTCACCATCATCCTCCATGCGCAGCCGGTGTTCGTCCTGAACTTGAACTCTGTAGGGATGGCGAGGAAGTGGTTCGTGAAGTCCAGAGGCAATGGCAGACTCCATCTTTGGAGCAAGGATAATCTTGCAGAAGTGGTTTGATCCTGACTCTTGATGGTAGTGGTCATAGTTCCTCCGCTTGGCGCTTGGGTGATCCTGCGTCGGCACTTCCACCAATGGCGGCACGACCTCCTTGCCCTTATCCATCTGCATTATGAGCAACACGCAGTTCAATGGTTAGCATTCATTCATATTGACCAAACGCTCATATATTAACCCACCCTACTAACCCAGCAGCGCACTCAAACCCCCTCTATTTCACCACCTCTCTTCTTCCACCCAACTCTCTGTTTCATCACCTCTCCCTCGCCATGAACTCCAACTCCAACCCCAACCTTTTCTCATGGGGCATTGGATGGAGGGCCTTCTTTCTTAAGTGCTCGCTCGGTGAACGCAAGAAGTTTGAGCACACCATGGAAGTGTGCTCGAACTTTAGCAGCATTGATGACATGCACAAGGAGGCTGATGATGTGATGAAGAAGGCTATGTCAGACGAGCTGAAGACACTGATTCTGGACCCAGCCAAGGGCGCAATGTCAGTGGACGTCCTGTGTTGGGCCATGAATCAGGCAGACTCCGGTGACGCAAGACAGTGGGCAAGATGGGCCAAGTACAGGCAGTACAAGGCGCCTCAAGACCTGCGTGCCGCGACGTACTGGAGTAGTATGTTCGGGTCGCCGGAGCCCGACAACGACGAGGTGCAGATGGTGGCCAGGGTGCTGGCGGCAGGCGACCGTGGAAGACCCTTCGTTCTTGATGAAGACGGTGAGGACGAAGATGATGAGGAAGAAAAGAAGATGGCTACCCCCCGCCCACCGCTCGACGCGACTCTAGGGTCATCGCAGCTAGACTAGAAATTTGTATCACAATCCCCACCCCCGATGTAATCGAAAAATAACATATGAACCCTAGTAGCCGTCGATGCAGAATCGATTGATGTCAATCCTCCCCCCCCCCCCCCGGTGTTTTCAATCCCCTCCCATGGGTCCGTAGTTAGTAGCTAGACGGCTTCCTCACTCTCGTTTGATTCTCAATACAATGGTCTCTTGGAGATCGATATGATGTAACTCTTTTTGCGGTGTGTTTGTTGGGATCTGTTGGGGATATAGCTACTAGGTATGACCCGCTCAGGAGGGGCCGGGTTATACTTATGGCGATTCATCATGTGAAGCCCAAGGCGATACTTGAAGATGGCGGTTCAGTTAAGGGACCAAGGCCCAAAGGCGGCTTAAGGCCCATAGAGATAAACCGCCATATATGTATGACTTGTATTGTAAGGCAGGAATAGATAGAGACCGAGCCGGACACTGTTTATGAGTCGGCCGGGACTCTGTGAGCCGCTGGGCATTGTCCTCTGTATATAAAGGGATGACCCGGCAGTAGTTCAGGCCAAGTAACATCAGATCGAAAGCTAGGTCAAGCGGATTCGCTCCCTAGTAATCGAGACATAAGCAATCCCACCTCAAACTGGACTAAGCCATTACCTTCACCGCAAGGGGCCAAACCAGTATAAACTCCCGTGTCCTTTGTCCCGTTTTAACCCCTTTAAGCTTCCTAGTTGCGATGGCTCCACGACTAAGTCCTTTTGCTAGGACATCTTCCGTGACCTTTCCATGACAGTTGGCGCCCATCGTGGGGGCAGCGCACGGTGGATTTGAGTTCTTGAAGGGCAATTTCGAAGGGCTCAAGGGATACACAGTGGGCCGGATGACCAAGAGTCGTCGCGGCAAGCTCTACATCGACGGCGCAGGCTGGGGTCCTGCGGCCGGCTCAATTGAGTACGGGTACCGGGTCCCCTTCGGCGGAATCCACGTCTTCATCGGCAAGATCGGCGAGCCAGGCCCTGAGCCAGAGATCTGCACCGACATCGTCGAGACGGCTCAGCGTGCGAGGCCCGCCTGAGCTCAAAGCGTGTCTTCGTGGGATGCATCCATGGAGCGAAATTTGATGAAGGATCCATGTCTGGCGGTGAAACGGTCATCTACTCTGATGGTGAATCGTCCACGGGTGAGACGAATTCGTTGTATCAATTGCAAGATGGCGGGCTTGGGGGCTGTTCTGATGGCAACAGTATTCCGGACCCCTTTGAGCCTCCAAACAGAGTCGGGATCTTCATGACTGGCATGCAACCCGGGCAAAACTCTACGGCTGTGGCAGCAATGACTTTCGGGTCAGCAGCGGTAACGGCAGTCGGGGCAGGAGACCTTGCGCGCCCGCCAGCTCAGGTTGTGATGACTTTAATGGATAAGATGACAGCTCTGTTAACCGTCGTGGTCAATCCGGCGAATCAAGCTCAACATGATGCAGAAGTAGCACAGTTACGTGAGGAGGTAGCACAAGCCAAGGAGAACCTGGCGGCAGAGGACGTCAGGATGGCCGTAGAGCGGGCAACTTTAGATGCCCGGGCCCAGGAGATTCAATCAGAGGCTTTTTAGCTTACAATGGATCAGAACGCATCAAATGAGATCATGAGGAGAAAGCACCAGAAGGCTCAGTCCCGTCTGCCTACGGGTTATGAGCCTAGAAACCTCTTCCGCACGCCTAGTGCAGGGACCAGTAACCCGCCAGAGGTAAACCGGGCTGCAGCGCCCGGAGCTGGGACGCCGGTTCAGCCGCGTGTGATGGAACCCCCTCGTCTGAATGCTGCTCCACCTCACAATGTACCGACACCACCGGGTCATTATTCTCACCCTTTGGAGAACATGATCACTGCAGCGACACGATTGGCGGCTCTCCCGGTGGATGGCGACTCTCTAACGGCGGTTGAAACACGAAGGGTCAGAGAACTTCTTCAGATAGCTCTGGCACAAAAGGAGGCGTATTCTTATAGTCGAGACAAGATTCATTCAACCCCTCGCCCAAGCCGAAGCCGGAGGTATAGCAGGCACATGGACTCACCAGCCGCGTCAAGCAATGCCCAGCGCCGCGATCAGCCGCGCGGGTATGACCCGGCACGTGATGGAATTCCTAATGTGGTTGATCAAGACAGATTGCGTTAGGAAGCCGAGCGTGCGGCTCAGCAAGCGGCTTATCAGCCCCTTCCGGTTTATCCGACGACTTCAATTGAGGTAGGCGTGACCTCTAAGACTGCGGGCGTACCTTGTTTGGTACCGGCTCTGCATAATGAGCGTTTGCCCAAGGATTTCTAGGGACCTCGAAAGGTGCCTAATTACACGGCCGACTTACCCCCTCGGGCGTGGATTGAAAGCTACGAGATGGCCATGGAGTTACTGGAAGTTAGTGACGCTGCAATGGCCAAGTACTTCACCATGATGCTGGATGGAATGGCCCGTACTTGGTTGAAGGGGCCGCCAGCTAATTCCATCGGTTCATGGGCAGAGTTAAAGGCCCGGCTTATTCAGAACTTTAAAGACACATGCAAGCAGCCCATGTCGATTGTGGACTTGACTGATTGCAAGCAAGAGGAGGGTGAATCCACGACCCATTGGGTGCGTCAGGTCAAGTCTATAGTACATTCATCCGATAAAATGGACGCCGGCTTTGTAGTCTTATTGTTGGAGAAAAAAAATGCTGTTTTGAGCCTCTGAAATAGAAGCTGGGGCGGCTCAAGCGCGATTGTAGTGACATGGGGCAGCTGATGGCGGCTCTAGTCAAGTACGCCGACTCTGATAGTACCGAGGATCCCGAGTCTGACGATGAGAAGACAAGGAAGGGAAAGAAGAACGGCAACGCTAAGGGCCCGCAGCATAACCCGGCGAATCAAGGGGCAATAACAAACGTAAGTATGATGGTAGCTCGGAGTTTGTGGCTAACACCAATGCGCAAGGCAACAATCAACGACGTAAGGGGAGGCCGCCTCCTCGGTCCGGCGGGTCAGGTCCCACTCTTGAGCAGTAGCTAAATGAGCCCCGTCCAAGGCATGGCACTCAGGAGAAACCAGCCACTCACCTGTGGAAGGATTGTACGATTATGAAGGCTTTCAAGAATTCTAATATGTTTGACAACAATCATGGACCGGGCGGCGGCTCAGGCGGCGGCGGTTTTCATGGCCCGGGTTATGGAGGTGGCGGCTCTAATTCCGGCTTTCAAGGCCACCAAAATAATCAGGGTCGATATAATCAAGGCAACCAGGGTGGTTATAACCAGCAATCTGGCCAAGGGGCACTAGTAGAAAAAGGACCTAATGTGAGACACATTAGTCCCGGTTCGATTTTAGCCCGGTACTAATGGTATCATTAGTGCCGGTTCGAACGACTATGCATTAATGCCGGTTCGTTATGAACCTTTAGTACCGGTTTGTGCCACGAACCGGTACTAAAGGGGTGGTGGTAGGCTTTAGTACCGGTTCGTGGCACAAACCGGTACTAAAGGGCTAACCTTTAGTAGTGGTTCGTGCCACGAACAGAGACTAAAGGGGTTTGACCTATAGTCCCGGTTGGAGACACAAACCGGGACTATAGGAATATTTTCAAACTCTACCCCCCCCCTATGTATCGTCATTTCAGTTGTGAAAAATACAAAAGAAAATGATAAAAAAATTCAAAAATAAAATTCTTCGAGAAGTAGTTATATTACTACATCTACTAGTTAGGAAAATTAAAAAACTTAAATTTGTACATGTTTTGCAAAAAGTGTAGGGAAAATGTAAAACGGCTATAACTTTTGCATACGATGTCGGAAAAAACGTATAATATATCAAAACATTCAGCAAAAAAAATGTAAAACGGCTATAACTTTTGCAATTTTTTAGAATCCTCAAATTTCAAAAGGAAAAAAAGATATGCTCAAATTTCAGTTTTTTTTTAATTTTGGTTAAATCCGGTCAAACTATGCTCAAACTACTTATTCAAGAAGTATTAATGTTGCAACATAATTATTCAAGAATATTAGTGTTACTAAATAATTATTTCAATATTTTGAATTTTGGTCAAATCTGGTCAAACTATGGTCAAACTCATTCAAGAAATATTAGTGTTACTAACTGTTTTTTAGAATAATAGTTCCAAACTCAAACGGTGAAACGTGTGACCTAATGCTCAAGCTAAACTGCTGAGGGTTAATAGGATTGACAGCTTACATTTGTCAGGAAAACAACAAGTGCAGACTTGGAAAATAGGGGAAATAGAACTCCGAAATTAAGCGTGCTCAGGCTGGGGGAGTGGGAGGATGGGTGACTGGCCGGGAAGTTAGACGATTTGGAATGAGTGATCCACACTTGAGTAGTTAAGAGGGGTGATTAGAGACTAAATCATCAAATAATTTAAAAAATTGAAAATGAAAAAAAAACAATTTTTTTTACAAAATTTTAAAAAAAATTCAAAAAAATATTACCAACCGGTACTAAAGGTCCCCCATACCACGGCGCGAGCTCATGCCATGTGGTGGGCCTTTAGTGGCAGTTCGTGCCGAACCGGTACTAAAGGGGGGGGGGGGCTTTAGTCTCCACCCTTTAGTGCCGGTTGCAGAACCGGCACTAAAGGCCCTTAAGAACCGGTTTTAAAGCTCCATTTTCTACTAGTGAGGGTTAGCAGCAGCAGCAATCTGGATATCAGAGTAATCCAAAGCAGGTGAATAGTGGGAAGTATCATGTGTTTACCACCAGTTTGTGCAACGAGACCAGAAACTTCATAAGAGGGCGGTGAATGCTGTTGAGCCGGCAGTTCCTCGTTACTTGTGGTGGCCTGAGCAGCCTATTCTGTGGAGTAGAGAGGATCACCCTCCCCGGATTGACAATCTGAGTCACTTGGCTTTGGTGGTGGCGCCTCAAGTTGGTGGATATAAATTCACTAAGGTACTCATGGATGGAGCAGTAGCATCAACATCCTCTATTATGAGACTTTTCGTCGTATGGGGTTAACTGATAAAAATCTGAAGACGTCCAACACTATTTTCCACGGAGTGGTGCCTGGTAAGTCGGCGTACCCAGTGGGCAAGATGAGCTGGAGGTGGACTTTGGAGATGAGCATGATTCCAGGGCTGAGAAGTTAACTTTTGAGGTGGTCAAAATCAAAAGCCCATATCACGCTCTGTTCGGCCGGCCGGCTTATGCAAAGTTCATGGCCCGTCCATGTTATGTTTATCTATAGCTCAAGATGCCGGGTTATAAGGGAACTATCACAGTGCATGGGAGCCGGAAGATAGCCCTGGAATGTGAGGAAGGCAATGCTGCTTACGCTGAGTCTGTCTATGCAATAGAGGAGTTGAAGGTTTACAAGGACAATGTTAACCCGACAGACATGACATCTTTGAAAAAACCAACTACAGAGCATGAGCCGGTGATGAAGTTTAAGTCGGCCGATGACACCAAGCTGGTTGATTTTTTTCCTGGCGACTCATCTAAGCAGTTCAGTATCAGTGCTAACCTGGATTCCAAATAGGAAAGCACGCTCATCGAGTTCATCCGTGAGAACCGGGACATCTTTGCATGGAAACCTTCTGACATGCCGGGTGTACCAAGAGAACTAGCTGAGAACACTCTCAATATTGATCCAAAATTTAAGCCGGTCAAGCAGTTTCTTCGGCGGTTCAATGAGGAGAGGCATAAGGCCATTGGTGAGGAAGTGGCCCGGCTTTTGGCGGCTGGGTTCATTGTTGAAGTTTTTTATCCAGAATGGTTGGCTAACCCGGTGCTAGTGCTTAAGAAGAATGGCACCTGGCGCATGTGTGTGGATTACACGGACTTAAACAAGGCTTGTCCGGCTGATCCTTTTGCTCTCCCTCATATTGATCTAATCATTGATGCTATGGCGGGTTGCGAGCGTTTGAGCTTTTTGGATGCTTATTCTGGTTATCATCAGATCAAGATGGCAGTTAAGGACTAGGAGAAGACGGCTTTCATTACTCCCTTTGGAGCCTTTTGCTATGTGTCTATGCCTTTTGGGCTCAAGAGTGCCCAGGCGACTTATCAGCGATGTGTGCGGAATTGTCTTCACAGTCAGATTGGGCGCAATGTTCATGCTTATGTGGACGACATTGTGGTGAAGTCCAGACAGAAGGAGACCTTGATAGATGACTTGAAGGAAACCTTTGATAATCTCCGGGTCTACAAGATGATGCTTAACCCGGCCAAGTGCGTTTTTGGTGTGCCAGCAGGCAAGCTTTTGGGTTTTCTGGTTTCTAACAGAGGCGTTGAGGCTAACCCGGAGAAAATCAAGGCCATCACCTCCTTGGCTAAGCCGACATGTATCAATGATGTTCAGCGTCTGGCGGGTTGTATTGCCGCCTTAAGCCGGTTCATAAGCCGGTTGGGCGAGAAGGCTATACCACTGTATCAGATGATGAAGAAAACAGAGAACTTCGTCTGGAGTGATGCTGCTAATGACGCGTTTGAGGATTTGAAGAGGCAGATAGCCGAGCCGCCATTCCTTGATAAGGAGCCATTGTTGTTATACGTGGCTGCTAACACCCATGCTATCAGTGTGGCCACTGTGGTGGAGCGCAAGGAGGCTGGTAAAGAATATCCGGTTCAACGGCCGGTTTACTACATCAGTGAGGTGCTTATTGAGTCCAAGCAGAGATATCCACACTGGCAGAAGCTCGTTTATGGGGTGTTCATGGCCAGCCGGAAGCTTAAACAATATTTTCTGGGTCATCCCATCACTGTGGTCAGTTCTGCTCCTTTAGGAGATATCATTCAAAACAAAGAAGCCACAGGACGAGTCGCCAAGTGGGCCATTGAGCTTGGCCTCATGGTTTGAAGTATATGCCTCGCACTGCTATCAAGTCTCAGGCACTGGTGGATTTCATCA
Source organism: Triticum aestivum (assembly GCF_018294505.1). NCBI lineage: Eukaryota > Viridiplantae > Streptophyta > Magnoliopsida > Poales > Poaceae > Triticum > Triticum aestivum. Next base: position 809,508,378 of record NC_057798.1, on the reverse strand, counting down.
ACGACTGGACAGAACTACAGATGCCTGAAGAGAAGCCGGATAACACATATTGGACTATTCATTTTGATGGGTCCAGGCAATTGGAAAGCTCAGGGGCTGGAGTTATCTTAGCTTCCCCTCGAGGTGACAAATTTTGTTATGTGCTACAGTTGATGTTTCCCTATACTAACAATGCAACTGAGTATGAGGCCTTGCTTCATGGTCTTCGGATGGCTAAGGAGATCAGCTTAAGCTGGGTAAGGTGCTTTGGCGACTCAGATTTGGTGGCTCAACAAGTCTCAGGCAAATGGGATTCTAAGGATCCCCTCATGGCGGCTTTATCGCCGTGAAGTTGATGCTGTTGCTGGACACTTCAAGGGTTATCAAGTGGAGCACGTTGATCGCAGAAAGAATGAGGCAGCCGATGCTTTAAGCCGGTTGGGGTCTTAGCGTAAGCGCGTGCCATCTAACACTTTCTTGGATATTCTGCATAATCCTTCTGTCAAGTTACCTACAGAGGAAGACTTGGCTGTTCCTGACCCGGAAGCACAATTGGTGGTAGCTCTTCACATCATCCCAGATTGGACAGTGCTATACTTGGCTTCCATGACACGGGGCGAGTTGCCTGAGGATGAAACCTTGGCCAGCCAGATAACCTGGCGGTCTAAGTAAATGACAATTGCCAATGGCGAGTTACATCATCGCAGTGTCACTGGGGCATTTCATCGTTGTGTTTCTCCTGAGGAAGGTCAAGAGATTCTTCGTGAAATTCATGAAGGGGATTGTGGCCATCATGCCGGTTCAAAGTCCCTTGTAGCCAAAGCTTTTCGTCATGGATTCTATTGGCTGACGGCTCACGCTGATGCAGAGGATTTGGTCAGTAAATGTGATGGTTGTTATAAATTCTCTCGATGAGCTCATGTGCCGGCTCAAGAATTGAGGATGATTCCAATTACTTGGCCGTTTGCAGTCTGGGGACTTGACATGGTTGGGCCTTTCAAAAGGTCCAAAGATAAAAAAGCCACCTCTTGGTGGTGATTGACAAATTCACAAAGTGGGTTGAAGCAGAGCCAGTCAGTAAGTGTGACGCGGCAATGGTGGTTCAATTCATGAAAAAGGTGATTTTCCGTTTTGGTTTTCCCCACAGTATCATAACTGATAATGGCACTAACTTGTCCAAAGGTGCTTTGAAAGAATTTTGTCAACGTGAGCATATTCGTCTTGATGTGTCGTCAGTAGCTCACCCTCAGTCTAATGGGCAAGCTGAAAGAGCCAATCAGGAAATTTTGAGAGGCATCAACCCCCAGCTTATGGTTCCTTTACAACGGACGTCGGGTTGTTGGGTGGAGGCCTTACCTTATGTCATATGGAGTATCAATACTACCCCCAATAGGTCTACGGGTTACACGCCTTTTTTCATGGTTTACGGAGCAGAGGCGGTTCTCCCTAGTGACATCCTTCATGACTCTCCTCGCGTGGCGGCTTACGTTGTAGCTGATAATGAGCAGGCACGTCAAGATGCACTGGACCTCTTGGATGAGAAGCGTGACCTTGCAGCAGCCCATTCGGCGATTTATCAACAAGACCTGCGACATTACCATAGCCGCCGGGTTAAATCCAGAACCTTTCAAGAAGGTGATTTGGTGCTCCGGCTCATCCAGGATCAAACTGATATGCACAAGTTGTCCCCACCTTGGGAAGGGCCCTTTGTGGTCAGCAAGAATTTGAACAACGGGTCATACTACCTTATCGATATTCGAGAGCACAAAAACTCACGTAAGTCGAAGGAGGAGACCCGCCGTTCGTGGAACATCGCTCATCCTCGGCCTTACTACACTTGAGCCACCGGCTCTTATGATGTACATATTTTTTACGATGTATCCATTATGATAAATAATAAAGCAGGACCTCTATCCTATTCATCCTCAAACGATCACATGTTTTCACCATCATAATTCCAAAGACCAATTGGGGACTGATCGTATTCGAATCTAACTTAACTCCTTTGGCACAGCTTCCTGATCGTATCCGAATCATAGCTGATCAAACAACTTGATCATTTGGGGTCTGGATCGTATTCGAATCATAGCTTAACCCCTTTTGGTCCGACTTTGATCGTATTCGAATCAGAGTCGTCAAAAAAGTCTCAAGGTCATTTGGGGGCTTACTGGTCAAACATAGGTCGTATTGGAACCAAAGAGAACATAGCTGTCGGTACCCTCTTAATCGGCGCAATGCCAAGGTCACTAGGGGGCTTCTTGATTGTATTCGAATCATAGCTTAACCCCTTTTGGTCCGACTTTGATCGTATTCGAATCAGAGTCGTTAAAAAAGTCTCAAGGTCATTTGGGGGCTTCCTTTCCAAACAGAGGTCGTATTCGAACCAAAGAGAACATAGATGTCGGTACCCTCTTGATCGGCCCAATGCCAAACCCAATAGGAGGCTTACTGATCATATTCGAAACATAGCTTAACCCCTTTTGGTCCGGCTTACTGATCGTATTTGAATCAGAAGCCTTGCTTTTTTCTCTTTGTTTGGCTTAAGTTTTTTGAAAACAATCTTTGGGGTTTGTCTTGAGACATTTTTGATCATATCTGAGGCATATATATATATATATGTGGTTTCTATTTAACCCGGCTTAACTTTGGACGATAAGTCGCCAGCATATGACAATCATCAAGCATTTGGAAGTCTTGGCTTCTAAAGATTGGGTTATCACCTTTACTGCACAGGTCACGTAAACCGGCAGTGAAAATTCAATATCACATGTATGATATTATTATTATAGTTATGTTTCAAAGTTATGATTTATAACAGGCTTATCTGTGACTCCTTTTTTCACATCAATAGTTATATGTGAGATATTATGACCCGCCCTGCGGTAAACCGTCAAGCGTTCTTGTGATCTATTTCTGTGTGCAGGATGTTTCAAGGACTTTCTTATGCACAAGGAAAATAGATGTTAAGTATAACAAGGGTAAATATAAAAGAGGCGGCTTAAAAGTGGTGAGCACCAAAAACGTGCAAAATGGCACGACAAATCAAAGTCATTTCTACCCTATTACATGACTCACTGAGTCCAAATGATTAAACTATTTTTTTAGAAGGCTACTAATATGAGCCGCCTGGCGGGTCAATTCTCTTGTTGGCCTAATGCTTCTGGATCAACCCTCGCCACTTCTTTGTCCCGTTTCCCGTCCTGGAAGGTTGATGACGACTAGTCAATGCTATTCAAAGCTTCAAATTCAGCTTCATCATCAATTAGCCTGGATGGGTCAACTTCAGGGGCGAAGGTATGCTTACGAATTGGGGGGATCAGGCCTGTCGCTTTATAAACGCGGCATCGACATCCTCTGATTTCCCGCGTCATAAGCCGGGTGGTACTTGATGAGGTCTGTCTCATCGGCAATCAAGCTGGCCACAGGGCGTATTTCCTTCACACAAGCAGCGGAGTCCTCCTGTTCAAATGAAGTGCCATCCTCCTTAAGGCTTGGATACCCAATGGCGATGTCGGCTGGGTCTAATTCCGGTAACCATGCTTTGGCCCGGCTTAAGGCAGCCACGACTCCGGCTCTCGCAGAGGATCGCTTTAATTTGTTGAACAGCTGTGGCAGCACAGAAAGCTTCTTTAGCACATCAACAAGGAGCGTGGGGACTTCATTTGACAGGGCAACTGTGGATAAGGCATGCTGAGCTCCAGAGTAAAGTTGTTCTACGAGCGTGTAAATCGCCTTCAGCTTCACCAGCATGTCCTTGTTGAGGTTGGTGCTCCTGGGGCCTGCATAGCAATAATAGATGAGTTAACAACAGTTCATATAATCACCAGAAAGATTCAACACTTGACACTTGTAGGGCAGCTTACCAAAGATCACCGAGACCATCTGAGACACATGGCGTTTTAAGCCGGACAATTCAGTAGTCACCTCTTCAAGAGCCGCCTCTGCTTTTTCCGCTCGATGGGTCAAGGCTATATTTTCTTTAGCCCAGGCCTTTTTCTCAACTTCAAACTCGGCCCTTTGTTTTTCTTGTTTAGACTCGCTGAATTCAAATTTGGAGTATGCTCTCCGAGTCTCCGTCTCTTGCAGCTCCAAGCGGTTCTTCAATTCAGACAATTCTGTTGAAGTTGAGCAGTGGTGGTCTGTACATGTACCGGATCAAAATCATAAACATTAGTATGCAATATTAAGTCCCAAGCCTTTTGCAAGCAACAAAACTTGGCACTTGGGGGCTAATGTCTACCGGAAGTTTTTTCTAAATGGCGGCTTATGAGATTAAAGTCCCAAGCACTTTGCAAGCAAGAGTACTTGGCACTTGGGGACTAATGCATATTGATGTTAAAAGTTACACAAATACTATCTTCTACACAAGCATATGAAGGACCGGCTCATTCATGCTGATTAAACCGGCCCTTGGGGACTACGGATTAAGCCGGATTTTTAAAGGTTTTACCAAAGCATATTACTGATGTTCATAAGTTTGTTCTAAGTCTACATCATATTCATCATAAACAGTAGACTTGGGGGTTGGCATAGTAACGCTACTAGGAAAAAACCTATACACAGAATCTTACCAGCAGCGCTCTCCAAAATACCACGCTACTGCTATTTAGCAGCAGCGCGTGTTATCAAAACGCGCTGCTGACAGGAAAATAGCAGTAGCGCGTCCACCGCAAACAGCGCTACTGCTATAGTTGCCATGACCTCGCCCCCCGCTAGTTATAGCAGTAGCGCACTATACTGAACAACGCTACTGCTATAGAAGTTAGCAGCAGCGCGCTTCTAGGAAAACTGCTACTGCTAAGATCAGCCCATAAGTTTAGTCCCACCTTGCTCCGTGAACAGGGTGTTTACCACCTTAAATATGTTATTTCTGAAACTACCACAACCAATTGGTCTTCACTGAACTCTATGTGTAAAATTTGTGGCCGCAATATGAGTCCTCTCCGGTTCTTACTCTCGATATGTGCTCTTTTTGTTGTTGCAGGCTAGCCCTAGCTCTCTCAATTTCTAGCTCACTCAGCTCTCACCTCCGACTCTCGAGGTAGAAGAAGACTAGAGGAGGGAGATGGACACAGGAAAATTTTCTTCGCGCACGTACGCCACCGCCGCTCGAACGGCGTCCTTTTCCTTGAGCTCAAACTCAATACACCCGGCGGCTTTTATAGCCGCGTGCACACACACTACACGCACGCACGATGGATCCGGCCACCATAGCACGTACCGCTATGACCGTTTCCTGCGCACGAACTAACACACGCCACAGCCGGCCACTAACAGCACATACCCATGCACTAACAAACCCATGCATGAGCTGACCCACAACGCGGCTGCTCCCAACAGCCTCAGACTCCGCTCATCAACGAACGCGACTCGGCCAGCTTGCCGCTCGACGCCGTCGCCAAGATTAGTGCTGACAATTTCCTCCCTAATCTTGACGCGACTCGCCCGTCGACCGTCGTCTTGAACGTGTTGCCAGCCGCCCTCGCACGTGACGAAGTCAGGCACACGCCCAACTTCCGCACCGTGCTGCGTCCCTTCTTGTCGTCCTCACGTCGCCATGTACGCCACCGCAGTGTCTGCGTCACACGCCTCCGCTCGCTGCCGCTGCAGCAGCCCGCAGTACCGTGGGCCGCCACGCCGCGTCTCCGTGCCACGCACCTTCCACGGTTGTTGCGCCGAGCCGTCGCGACCTCTGCGTCACCACGCAGGTCCCTCGCGACCTTCTCGTCTCCGCGACCGCCGTGCCCTTCGCGCGCACTCGCCACGTCGCCGCGCTCCCAGCCCGCGCTCTCGCCGCGCACGTACGCAATCTACGCAACCAGGTCCAGCGCCTCGACGCGGTCCACGCCCGCGGTCCCGACGCGCCTGACGCGTCCGGTGCGCACCCATAACACGCACCGGTCGCGCCCGGCTCGCCGCCGTGCCTCATTCGCCACGCTCCGCACGTCTCCAGCTCGCGCCATGATCGCACTCCGACGCGATCAACGCGGCCGAACCGACGTGTCCAGGAGCTTGACCTTCTCTCGGCTGAGCCGCGCCGCGCCACCGCAGCCTCTGCGCCACCACGCAGGCCCGCCGCGGCCGCCGCGCTCCCCGCACGCACGGCATCACCGTGCTCCGCCGCCGCACGGGACGAGCGCCATCGCCGGCGAGCTCCTCCGAACCCGATGCTCTGATACCAATTGTTGTTGCAGGCTAGCCCTAGCTCTCTCAATCTCTAGCTCACTCAGCTCTCACCTCCGACTCTCGAGGAAGAAGAAGACTAGAGGAGGGAGATGGACACAGGGACACAGGAAAATTTTCTTGGCGCACGTACGCCACCGCTGCTCGAACGGCGTCCTTTTCCTTGAGCTCGAACTCAATACACCCGGCGGCTTTTATAGCCGCGTGCACACACACTACATGCACGCACGATGGATCTGGCCACCATAGCACGTACCGCTATGACCGTTTCCTGCGCACGAACTAATACACGCCACAGCCGGCCACTAACAGCACATACCCATGCACTAACAAACTCATGCATGAGCTGACCCACAACGCGGCTGCTCCCAACAGCCTCAGACTCCGCTCATGCACGAACGCGACTCGGCCAGCTTGCCGCTCGACGCCGTCGCCAAGATTAGTGCTAACACTTTTGGTGTAGAAAAAATCTCTGCTATATCTTTCATATAAATGACTTAAATGCAATACAGTAGAGTAACGGAAAAACCTTAAATTGATCCTCAAATTGTGAACTGAATAGCACCGTTGATGTAACCTTTGTAGTACATCTTAGAGCTGGTAGGCTCGCGGTGACATACTCATGGATAAACAATGAGGTGAATCTGGGCACGGTTATCCGTCCACGAGGCTCCTGTGCGCTCCATGATCATCTAATTTTGTGCTAATGTACAAGAGCTGACTTTCCTAAATCTAGCCCTAATTAGACGTATGCGCAGGAGTCCAACAAAATGACAATTGGCAAGCTGATGAACAAATACCTCAACTGTGGAACGTAGTGGAGTAGCAGTTGCAGGGAGCAGCCCCTCGCCTCGGCGGCTGCGTGTTCCTCGCCTTAATGGAGGGGTGCGGTGGTGGCGGCGTCGTCCTCACATCCCGAGTCATTCGCGGGCTGATCTGCAGAGACATGACGGGATATATGGCGAGAAGCGGAGGCGACAGGACGGGAGATCAGGCTGATGGCGGCGCAACCTAAGCAAGCCGGGGTGTTCGGGGATCGTTCCATCTGGAGCAAGAGTAAGGCGTATGGCTGCGGCATGGCGCGGAGCTTCCCTGCGTGTCGTGCTCCTAGACAGGGTAGGCGCGCTGCGGTCGCAGATAGGGAGGGTGCCCGAGCATCACGGTGCAATGAATAAAAACACTGATTGTGGAGGAGATCACGCAGACAAAATTAAAGCCTCTAACTAGGGCTAGTTTTAGGAAAATTGGATGAAAGGAAGGGGCCAAAACAAAACAAAAAGGGAGCGGGGCAGCGTACAATGGAACGGAGGGACAGGGCTGGACGAAAATGTGGGAAGAAATATTGATGTAAGATGAGAGAGGTAGTAGAGAAGGAAGGAGATGTATTGATTGAAAGAAGGAAGGAGATGTAAACCATGGTGATAGTCAAAGAAGGAAGAATATTGATCACGGTTTCAATGAAAGAAGGAAGGAGAGATTAATCACCGTTTGTTTGAAAGAAGGAAGGTGATTGAATGAATTGATTGCCATGCATGAATTGATTGCGTTTGAAATAATTGTGTCTGGTTACCTTATGTGAAATGATTGCGTTTGGCATGATTGCCTCTGGTTACCTTATGTGATTGATTGCGTCTTGTTTGTCCGGCCAGAGGGAGAAAACCGTGAGGGAGAAAACCGGGACGGGGGAAAGAAAATCGGCGGGTGAGTGGGTCGTACGAGAGGTGGGACTGGGACGGGGGAAAGAAAATCGGGGGTTGAGGGGGTCGTACGGGAGGTTGGACGAAGCGGGGAACGTAAGACTAGCCACAATGGGTAGTAACATAGAATAGTAACATGCCATGTTACTACTCTATGATACTACCTCTATAGTGGGGAGTAACATATGCGTGATAACATGCAACACTTCATTTATTAGACCATAGACTCATTTTGCCTTGATATGTGTGATGTTACTCATACTAGTAGTAACTAGCTATGTTACCACATGCCTCTCTTTCTTCATTTATTGCTTGCCACATCATCCATTTTATCTAGATATGTGTGATGTTACTATCTATGTTACTCCCATTGTGGGTAGTCTAAGAGGGGAAACAGAACACTACGTTTCTCGTAGATAGTAGAGATTGAAAATTTCGTTTCCTTTTGTTGAGAATACCATGGATGTGATTTCTTTCTAAAACTTCGCACATGAGTAACATGATTGACGAGGTTCGATGCCCCGTATGTTCAGATTATTATTATTATTTCCTAGTGTTTTTTCTTTTACTATTAAGCACCCAAGAGCTCCTAATCCGTGTCCATACATGTCTCAGTTAATTTGCATGGCATGCATGCATGTGCGAATTTGTGGTAATTAATTTGCATGCACGAGGCTAGCAACCTAGCTAATTTCTCCCGGCCAGACCGGCCAGGCCATGCTTTCTCTTCTTCTTAGCACCATCATTGCTTACAAATGCAGTGGCACACCCTACTGGGACTGGGGTGTGTGTTGGTGTTGGTTACTCTGTCCTTCTCCCGGACATCAAGTCGAGCCATCGGCACAGGCAAAAGGCATGCCTGGCACCACGGAATTGGCTAGTCCTAGCTAATGGTCTTGCGGTGTCATCAGAATGAATGGTCAATACTACTAGTACTATCAATCATGCTATAACTTGGAACTTCGCACGATGAGAGATTGATCCATGGTACTATTCAATTATGACATCAAGATATTATCGAGCATCGCCAAAACCAAGAGCAATCTCGCGATCATTTCATTGCGAAACAAATGCATGTGTTCCTATCTCATCGACTTTCAGCCAAATTACAAAACCCACAAGTTTTGGCAGAGCTGTCGTCCGGTGTTACTTATGGTACAGGTAGTAAAACGACGCCTGAACGAATGATACACGCTCAACACAAGGTACTACCACGTTTCACAAAAAAAAGTACTCCCTCCGTAAAGAAACATGAGAGGGTTTAGAGCTCTTAAGCAGTGATCCAAATGCTCTTATATTTCTTTACAGAGGAAGTATTTCTTTGGTTCAATTAGCTAGCTAGGGGACTGTCAAAATTTATTTACTAACATGGTAGCCTCATTGTCAAACCATCTTCCATCAGAGTCGTCATCGAGTTCTAATCAACATTTTAATGTACGTGGTTGATGGATCAGTTTCTGGATCCTCGTCCATTTCAACTATCTATAAGCAGAGCAGAAGGTCCTCTCATGTGAAACGAGCATGCGAGAAACATAGTAGGGCGATGCATGGTGTACCACGCACTACTTTTCCAACATCGAGTATGTATTCCGGTCGACTGATTTATTGCCCAATCGGACAACATTTTCCATCATCCCTTGTACTGCAACCACCTACTGATCAGTGCTACCCTACTTTTCATAACTCATTTTGACTTGTTCCTTGATCGACAGGTCACCATCTTGTCAGGCCCGGTCCTGAGATTTTGGGGGCCCGGGGCAAGTCAAAAATCCAGGCCCCCAAAAAAAGGACAATAATATATATATATATATATATATATATATATATATATATATATATATATATATATATATATATAACCAATAAACACTTAAGTGCATCCAATTTTGGTATTTACAACTAATATTTTTTACATAGGGTTTGTCTAGGGCACATCTAAATGTGCTATAGTTATTGCACATCTAAGTGAGACAATCAAGTATAGAAAGGAAAAGAAAAAAGCAAAAGAAAATTCCCACACAAATCTCCGCATAAGATCAATGATATAAGATTTAGATGTGCAATACTTATGGCACATCTAGATGTGCTTTAGCAAAACTGTTTTACATATTATCCTAAGTTTCTTCTAAAATCCTGCTGGCCATCCACGTCCTAGTGGTAAGGCCATGATTTGCATCATTGCATGGCAAGAAATCACTCATTCTTCTATCGGGGATAGACATATGCATGAAGAGGAAAAAAAACTCCTAACGTTAGACATCCATTGATCCCGGAAAACATCGAAAAAACCCAGCTACGCAGCACCGAACAAGGTTAAATGACAGTGAATAGATGATGAGGGCAGTGTAAATAATAGGGAAATAGTAAGATGATATACCTCAGAACAATCACATCGGCTGATAGGCGTTCATGATTACGCGCTCCACAACAACATGATGTGGACGGAGGCACTCGGCGATGTACTCCCAGCGCCTGCAAAGTGGATAACGGACGGGCTCGGCGCTGTCAATCGCCATGGCCTGACGATGTGCGTGTGAGTCCTGCGTGGCCACGCCCAGCTACGACTCACACTCGCACGCCGCCGGCAGATAGTACTCCTATATGATGTTCGGGACCAAGTCGCCGGAGTATTCTCTAGTAGCGGGATCTGAAATTCGGAGCCAAGAAAAAGGGAATAGGGAGTGAATTAGGGATCCGATCTCACGTCTGACGAGTTACAATCGTATTGATTGTACGACGTGATTGCGTGCGTACAATATGGGCCTAATTTCGTTTCGGGAGATGGAAATAATGAATTACTGATTGCGTCCTTGTCTAGTTTTGCCAGGCTTTTCTTTCATTTTTTTGCGGTGAGCCTAGGTTTTCCTTTATGGAGCCAATTTCGTCCTAGGGAAGATACGGGCCTATGGGCCACCTGCGTACAGCATGTCTGGGAGGGGGCCCCTAGATGTTGGGGGCCCGGGGCGACCGCCCCCCCGGCCCCCCACCAGGGCCGGGCCTGCATCTTGTCACAAGTTGCCGCTGCTCTGTGCTAATGGTCAATGAAATTCCAGCAAATGCTGGACTTTTCAAAAAAAAAAATAGTGCTACACTATGTGGCAGGGAGAAAAAAAGGTTGTCAATGCAATGTTGTGGGCATGACTAAACCGTGCGGTTAGTAAAGACGACCCATCCATCCATGATTACCATCTACTCTCTTCGTCACATAATACAAGAGTGTTTTTTATGCTAGTGTATTGTCAAAAACGCTCTTATATTATGGGAGAGAGGGAATACAAAGCTAGCTTTATTGAGTATTCTAAAACTTCAGAAAGTTCAATAGGACAACCTAATCGATAGATCATTCATATGCATAGTCTACTTCTACTTTATAATAAAAGAAGTAGCACTCCTCAAATGCTCCCTATACGTCCGAATGGCCGACCCGGTGATCAGTCACAAAATCATGACCCAACCGGACTTCTCAAACCAACCCTATACATTCGGACTGACCGGTATCCCATATCTAGTCCATATCAGGGCAGATAAGGGAAGGCCCGGACATGCTCGGGTGCGCCCACCACGTCGGCTCCAACAGACATGACCCACCACAAATTTCATCAAATCCACCCCGACAAAGACGGATTAGCCATTTTTCTCTCCTATCTTCTCTCTCGTCTGCGCTGGCCCTCCCCTAGCTATGCTGCCACCCTAGCTTTGCTGCCGTTCCGACCCCTCATCGTCGCCACCATAGCCAAACAACTCCTCCCGACAGCCTCGCTGGCCCGAACACTGTTGCCGGCCCAGACAATGATGCGGTATGTCCGTGTCTTCTCAGACTACACCGTGCGCTTATGTGTTCGACAATTTGTCCGAGCAATTTTTTATTGTTTTGTAGGCAAAATGATGAACTCAGAGGGTTCGTCGGATGAGGAGTATTAAGTGTTGGGGAACGTAGAAGAAATTTAAAATTTTCTATGCATCACCAAGATCAATCTATGGAGATTCTAGCAACAAGAGAGGGAGAGGATGAGCATCTTCATACCCTTGAAGATCGCTAAGCGGAAGCGTTACAAGAACACGGTTGATGGAGTCGTACTCGCGGCGATTCAAATCACGGAAGATCCGATCTAGCGCCGAACGGACGGCACCTCCGCGTTCAACACACGTACAGCCCGGGGACGTATCCTCCTTCTTGATCCAGCAAGGGGAGAGGAGAAGTTGAGGGAGAACTCCGACAGCACGACGGCATGGTGGTGGTGGAGCTCGTGGTATTCCTGCAGGGCTTCGCCAAGCACTACGGAGTAGGAGGAAGAGTTGGAGGAGGGAGGGGCTACGCCAAAAGCAAGGATGCTGCAGCCCTCCCAACCCCTCTCTATTTATAGGGTGAAGGGGAGAGGGGGCCGGCCCCTCTAGAGGGGGGGGGGGGGGCAGGAGTGGGAGACTTGCCCCCCAAGCAAGGTGGAGGCGCCCCCCTACCCTAGGGTTTCCAACCCTAGGCGCCTTGGGCCCTTGGGGAGGGGCGCACCAGCCCACTAGGGGCTGGTTCCCTCCCATATCTAGCCCATTAATCCCCCCCGGGGCAGGTGGCCCCACCCGGTGGACCTCCGGACACCTTTCGGTGGTCCCGGTACAATACCGATAACCCCTGAAACCATTCCGGTGACTGAAACTGGACTTCCCATATATAAATCTTCACCTCCGGACCATTCTGGAACTCCTCGTGACGTCCAGGATCTCATCCGGGACTCCGAACAACATTCGGTAACCACATACTAATTCCCATAACAACTCTAGCGTCACCGAACCTTAAGTGTGTAGACCCTACGGGTTCGGGAATCATGCAGACATGACCGAGACATCTCTCCGGCCAATAACCAACAACGGGATCCGGATACCCATGTTGGCTCCCACATGTTCCACGATGATCTCATCGGGTGAACCACGATGTCGGGGATTCAATCAACCCCGTATACAATTCCCTTTGTCAATCGGTATGTTACTTGCCCGAGATTCGATCGTCGGTATCCTAATACCTCGTTCAATCTCCTTACCGGCAAGTCACTTTACTCGTTCTATAATGCATGATCCCGTGACTAACTACTTAGTCACATTGAGCTCATTATGATGATGCATTACCGAGTGGGCCCAGGGATACCTCTCCGTCATATGGAGTGACAAATCCCAGTCTCGATTCGTGCCAACCCAATAGACACTTTCGGAGATACCTGTAGTGCACCTTTATATCCACCCAGTTACGTTGTGACGTTTGGTACACCCAAAGCATTCCTACGGTATCCGGGAGTTGCACAATCTCATGGTCTAAGGAAATGATACTTGACATTAGAAAAGCTCTTAGCAAACAAACTATACGATCTTGTGCTATGCTTAGGATTGGGTCTTGTCCATCACATCATTCTCCTAATGATGTGATCCCGTTATCAATGACATCCAATGTCCATGGTCAGGAAACCATAACCATCTATTGACCAACGAGCTAGTCAACTAGAGGCTCACTAGGGACATGTTGTGGTCTATGTATTCACACATGTATTACAGTTTCGAATTAATACAATTATAGCATAAACAATAGACAATTATCATGAACAAGGAAATATAATAATAACCATTTTATTATTGCCTCTAGGGCATATTTCCAACATTAAGGAGCTTGGTGAATTGATCAAAAGGAATTCTTTGATTCATCGGATTCGGATGATGAAGATGCTGACATGATGACGATGAGCAACCAGGGGGAAATGGAGAGGAAGTTGGGGCACATTCTAAACTTCAACGATTCAATCAAAGGGCGGAGAGTTTTCAACCGAGATAGGATCACTGGCGCACGGCTCCTCTACAAGGACTAGTTTCACCCTATACGAACATTTCCTGGAACATTTTTTTGTTGATGCTTCATTATGCGTGGACCCTTGTTCCAGCGCGTGGTTGAGGGAGTGCAGGAACATGACCCCTACTTAAGGCTCAAGGAGGATTGTTGAGGAAAAGTATCGTGTTCTCCTTTGCAGAAATGTACGGTTGCACTGAGGATGCTTGCATTGGGTACCGCTGTCGATGTCATGGTGAGATGGTCCTGATGGGGGAGAGCACATGCCTTGACATCATTGTGAGATTTCCCCGTGCCATGGTGAAGATGTTGGGAGTGGAGTGTCTTAGAGAACCAACTGTGCAAGATATAGAATGGTTGATGTCTATTGGAGCGGCAAGAGGTTTTCCAAGTATGCTCGGTTCAATTGATTGCATGCATTGGTAATGGAATAAGTACCCCCAAAGTTTGTGTGGGACGTACCAAGGTCAAACCAAATAGGCCACAATGATATCGGAAGAAGTGATATTAAGGTTGTTCTGGATTTGTCATGCTTTCTTTGACTTGTCTGGTTTTCACAACGACATCAATGTGTGCTCCAACGGTCTCCATTGTTTCAGATACTTTGTGATGGGGAAGCGCCGCCATGCAACTACACCATCAATGAGCACAACCACAACATGGGGTACTACATTGCTGATGGTATTATCCTCGGTGGCGGCATTTGTGAAGACCATATCTGTTCCACGTGGCAACAAACAAAGCCGCCTTGCAAAAATGTAAGAAGAAGCTAGGAAGGATAAGGAGAGGGCATTTGGAGTGCTCAAAGCACATCGGGGTATAGTTGGTGGAGCTACAATGATGTGAGAATCAGAGACTTTGTGAAAGCTGATGACATGTTGTGCCATTTTGCATAATATAATTGTTGAGGTCGGTGGTGAAGGTGTAGCCCGAACCCATGATTTTCGGAATGCAATTCCACATCCTAGAACAAAATGCAGAACATATTCTGAATTTTCTAGAGATGCATCGAAACCTTCGAGATCAACAGGTGCACATGAACTACTCAATTATCTTGTGGAGCATATGTGGATCCACAATGAAAACCAATGAGTTTAATGTTTGAATTGTGAACTTCAAATAAATTTTATGTTCGCACTATGTATTTTCAATACGAACATTTGTTATTTACGTGTAATATTCATCGTGTATGATCGACTTGCACGGAGTGTGACAGCCAAAAAGTACATTTGAGGGTGGTCTGATGCTGTCTAAGGTCGTGTCCGGCACATCTGTGGATGTTTAAATGACCGGATTTGTCAAGTTCAACTGTAAATGCTCTGAGAAGACAATGAAATGCTCTATCACTAGGAAACGACACACCCAATTTTTTGACCTAATTAAACTAAGTAGGTGCCTCTATGGAGTTTGGATACATGCTACTCCCTTCGTCCCATAATGCATTAGAGTCAAAAAACGTCTTACATAATGGGACAGAGGGAGTACTAATTAATCTCATCTATAGAATGCAACCTGCATTGCACACACAAAGATTGGTACAATGCTACTTTTAGGATGATAATATTACTTTATGGATAAGACAAGGGAATATGAATGAATATCTAGCGAGTACTGTCAAGCTGCAGCAAAGTTTGGAGATGGAATACAGTAGTACAAGAAGGCTTTATTTATTCTTGTTAGCTTGATCGAGCAGCTTTATTCTGCACGCTGCACGCATTGAAAAGAGAAAAGAAGTGTCCATTTACACATCCGCACAAAAGTAAGAATGGAATATGCACACCGGACCACCGTGTATGGTATGTAGTGGAACGATGAAAGAAAAAGTCGTATCTGCTGCTTTGTTCTCTCCTTTCCAACTGAATTCTTTAATTATTGACGAGGAGCCTTCTCAATGTTAAGAGTACATATTCAGCGCAACCTTCCTTTTTCTTATTCTCCGATCACACCAACAGAAAGTCATCGACCAGTCACTTCGTGTCCCCGCTGTTGCACCACCGCTGCGCCACTTCGCATCGCCGCCATTGCACAGACTAGTCCGTCGACCAGGCAAGCCGCATGATAGGAGCACTCTACGTATGGCAGAGGCAATGATGCAAGAAGGTAGTCCTGCCACCGCCTTCCCCTAGTGGCAACGAGGGGGACGGGAGGAGGCGGTTGCTGCTAGGGTTTGCTCGAACCGCCCTAGCATCCAAGTTCCATTGTGTATGCCACACCCGTTCGGGGCACCAACGGAGCGCTCCCGCACGAGGAAGACAACCACACAAGAAGGTAGCCCCACCATCGTCATTCTCTGGTGGAAGTGGGGGAGGTTGGCACGAAAAGGAGGCGGCAACGGCTAGGGTTGGGTTGAGCCGTCCCGGCGTCGAAGCTCCCACAAGAGAGACACAACCGAGTGAGAAGGTAGCTCCTCCGCTGCCGTCCTTCGGCCACAGCTGAAGGGATACGAAAAGGAGGCGACGATATCTAAGGTTTACTAGAGCCACACCCCCTCCGACCCCCCAAAGCGACGCATGCACTATATTTGGAACCACCTAAATCAAGTGATTCCTGGACAGAAAAAGATAACCCCAAGGTTAATGCAAACTAGTTCAAAGGTCCTCTCCCTCTAGGTTTATATTTCGGGTGTATGTTCCTGGGTCATTAATTTTACCAATGAACTTCAAGTTGTATGTCATGAAAAATACATCATTAGAAACTTCATTCGAATACAAATTCACGGGTATAGATTTTGGTAAATTATAATTTGATGTTCAATGGTTAAAGTGACGACACATAGATATGAGGAGGCACCGTAAAATGGGGAAAAGAGGTCGTAACCTTTTTTTCAAATGAAAAGGGGTTGTAATCTCGGGACCCCCCAAAACACATGCTTATTAGAAAGCCTGCAAGAATATAAAAATTTGTGAGTGGTATTTTAAAAGAAAGAAAAAAAGGCCGCGGGATAAAAATGAGGCACATCCAACGTATTTCTTTGCTCGTGGGACTCATGGGGTACATCGTGCGAAGCGGGCCTCCCCGCAGCTCCGCACAAAAGTTGCATCATACGTTCCTTCATTTGATCCGAACCCGGGGATACTTCGTCACTACCAACCTCCCAAACGGAAAATAATTCTATAAGATCAGGTCTCACGGATTAGCAGGTGAGACTCATCTTGACGGACGACACGTGGCATTCACAAATCACAAATCATCTACCCCATCCCCACCTGAAATCAGGGGGAGAGAGGTTAGATACTTTGTGATTTGTGAATGCCACGTGTTATCCATCAGCGCGGGTCTCACCTACTAACCGTGAGACCTGGTCTCATATAATTTTTTCCCCTCCCAAACGGCCATGAGCTTGGGGTTGCATCCACGTAAGAACTAAAAAGGGGAAGCTGGAGGATGAATAATTTCTGGTCATGTCATGCCTCGTCAAACGCGAAGTTGGAGGATGAATAATTTCTGGTCACCACGTGCATTGATGTAGCGAAATCAGTACAGTAAACATAAAATTACTTCCCCTGCTATGAAAGCTCGGGAGCTGCATCAAAACTAAGGGCATGTACAATGGTTCTATCTTAGCAATGCCACGTAGGGTAAATGATGAGGTGGAGAAGAGAGAAATTATAAGATAAGACTTGTTTTATCTTAATTAAGAGAAGGCAAGAGATGATCTCTTAGCACAATATGTCTCACCATGTTTTTAGAAATAACTAGTTATTGAAGATAAGGCTAAGAGATAACCCATTGTAGACATGCTTTTTTGTCATCTCTAAACTACATGCAAGATTTAAGATAAGACCGCCTTATCAACCATTATACATGCCCTAACCACCCTATCACATTGACCAGGCACAACATCGAAAATCTAGCCGGCATTCATGGTTTCCCTTTATTGCTTATTAGCACCGGGGTGAAATAGATTCATAAGTTAACCGTATTTTGAATTAACTATGCATGTAAATGTCCACTTGGTGTCCAGTGTTTGACCAAATGCAATTGCAAGTTCGTCTCGGCGGCTCTAAGGCTAGTCATAGTGGGGAGTAACTTAGACTAGTAACATGCATATGTTACTAGTCTATGTTACTACTATCTTCGTCCGGGCTTATTGGTTCCCATTGTATTTCGTGTCAAATTTTGACCATAGATAAACTAACAAAATGTTCACGCATGTCACCAAACATTATATTTTTGAAAACTATGTTTAAAT
This sequence comes from Triticum aestivum, assembly GCF_018294505.1. NCBI lineage: Eukaryota > Viridiplantae > Streptophyta > Magnoliopsida > Poales > Poaceae > Triticum > Triticum aestivum. The sequence goes on along the minus strand of NC_057798.1, from coordinate 809,490,503 downwards.
ACGAATCCAATGAGATAACTTTTCTTGACATGCATTAACATTTTGTTAGTTAACTCTTTAGTTAAAATTTGGCACAAACTACAAAGGGGACCTATAAACCAGGACGGAGGTAGTACCTTCATAGTGGATAGTAACATATGGATGATAACATGCAAGCCTTCATTAATTGAGATATAGACTCATTTTACCTCGGGGTGTGTTATGTTACAGTAACATATTATGTTACCACAAGCATCTCTTTCCTCATTAACTCCATGCCACATAAGCATTTTTTTTCTTGGAATGTGCTATGTTACTACCTAAGTTACTCCCACTGTGGCGAGCCTAAGTCTACGGCCTTGCCTCTTTCGGGCTCGGAGGCTTCACTTGACCCTTTCAAGCCGCTTGCCGCATTCAGGCTCGCGGGCTCCACTTCGCCTCGACGTCTCCAAGGCTCCAGCCTCGCCTCTTTCGGATTCAGGGGCTTCACTTCGCCCCATCAGGCACCTGATCATGGCATCTACGCTTGGGGGCTCCACTTCGCCGCGGCGGCTCCAAGGCTCCGGACTCGCCGCTTCCAGTCTTGGGGCTTCACTTCGCCCCATCGGGCTCCTCACCATGTCCAGGCTCAGGGGCTCCACTTCGCCTCAGCAGCCTCCTTGCTGCATTAGGTCCTAGGGGCTTCTCCTCGCCACGTTGGCCGGCTTCAAGCCCTCGCCTCACCACGACCAGCTTTATGTTGATGCCAGTATTACAAGACCCACCATCCAAGTCCAAGAGTCGGCCGGAGGCATGGGGGCTACTCCCACCCGGGTGCATTGTCGTTGAGGATGGTCAGCTTTGCAGGACTCAGTCTAGTGGCGTCTATGATGTGTTGCGATTACTATGTCTCCTGTAGGCACTGGGTTAAACCTGATGTATACAATAATATTAATGAATCGACTAGAACAAGTAAGACATTAGTTCACAGTAAAATGAAGTGCTAACATGGATGACAAACTTCTTCTAAACCCCATACAATATCTTTTTTTTTCTTTGGTCATTACATACACTAGAACAAACGCATCAAGATATTAGTTAGACTTTAAACATTAGAAATCATATTAAGACCTTTAATAAAATAAGAGCGTCCCAATGTATACTGTATTATTTATGCAATTCATAGATTAATCCTCAGAGACAAGCAGTTTTTTATACATATTTTTCTCATATTTGCACAACATACAGTTTAAATTTGGCTACACAAAAATTTATATCTCAATTATACGAGTTAGAGCCCTCTAACGAAGAACACCATAAGTTCATGAAAATATTGTTATGAACAATTATGCTAACCAAATTATTAAATAAATATAATACTTGGAATAATTAATTAATAAATATATTTTAAAAATACAAAAGTTTAGTACACATTTTATTAGATTTAAAGTCGGCAAGACTTGTGCACCTTAATTGTTATTTAACTTCTAAATTTTTTTGGTTGCAGTTGCAGATAATACTTTTAAATGTGTTAGTGGAAGAGACGCCGAATATGAAACATGTCTCGCACTTATGATAAGTTGTCGAGTCCATCGGCTGTCTCAGCGTCATTCATAAAATGTTCATGAAAACTTTAAACTATGTTTATGTAAATCATAAAAAATGTTTGTACCAATCAAAACAGTTCTCATGCAACTAAAAATGTTCATGTATTTAAACTATAATTTGCAACACTTTAAGAAAATGTAAAAAAGATCTAAAATTCGGTTCAATAATTTTATGGAAAATTTCACAACATAAAAAAATATTATTAATGTTTTAAGTATTTTTTCTAACACTTGCGAGATGTTTGCACATTTTCAAAAAATATGCATGGCATTTTTTAATATGTTCAATGTGTGTTTAGAAATGTTTGTTGTGTATATAAAAATCTTCATTGTGCATTTTATAAATGTTCAACATATGTTTAGATAAGTATTTAACATATTCAAGCAAAAAATGAGGTAGTATCTTAAAGATATTGATTTATATACGAAACAATTCAGCATGTGCTAAAAAAGTTGAAAAGTACTTCGAAGAAAATAAAAATAAACAGAAAATTAAGGAAATCTGATACAGAAAAAATTTGAAGATTTTTTTAAATCACATAGAACCTTCCAAAAACCGGGCGGAAGCTTCCAGGAACGGGTCCTCGGAAAATTCACAAAAACCACTCGATACCATTTATTGTGCTAGTCTACTTTAAACGATCTCTGTAGGCAAGGGCGATTTTCACCTCACAGTATGTGATGCATAACATAGGCCAAAGAAAAAGATCAAACCAAAACAAAATATGGCATTACGAAAATTTCTGGATTTAAAAAATATGTTGCATGGCATTAAAAAAAATCTTAAATAACAAATGGAATTCATTGATATTTTCACGGGCATCTTTCAGTGTGTTGTCTATCTTCCTCTTTGGTTTCATGGAGATTCTCATGGGCACCTCCAAACTTTAAGGAATCTCCAAAGGGGACCTCTAAAACGAGCACAACATCCATCCACGGACAGTGATACGGGAGCAGGCATCCAACCGTGTCCCTCAAACGTCCGAACATATTTTAAAGAATTTGAACGAACCGAGTGAGTTTCATGCAAACCACATGATTTTCATTTAAATCGGACCACATTCATGACTTCTTGACATATTTCATTAAACAAAGGCGAACATTAAAGATGTCCTAACCAAGGGGCCTCTAATCATAATGACTCTCAGCCTGGTGGGCCCGGCTGAGGAGCCCTTTGCTTGTTTCGTCCAAGGCAAATAACAAGAAGATTTCAAAAGTCTTGGCGTGCAAGGCAAGAAACTGGGATCGTGGAGGATTCTGCCTCCTCGTACATAGCCGATTAGGATCCGTATACCCTAGGCCCCCCGGTGTGCTACATAAGCCGGGGGTGAGGCTCCTAGATAAACACGATGAACAGCTGCAAGAAGACTAAGAATGCTGATAGAGTTCATCAAAAGCAAATTTACACATCTCTTCAACAATTAAAAAGAATTATTAATGTAATATCTCAGGATTATGCATGTATATATTTGTTGAAAATTATGCTGATGGATTCAGTCTATTTTACATTTCATGTGTGGGTGCTACAGATAGAAGAATAAAGTGTTGGGTAGGTATTTACATGATCCCTCAATGTTTTGCAAACTGATAGAGGCGAATACAAAAATAAACCAGTCATAAAAGCAAGAGTGGAATAATGCACACCGCACGTATTGCAACTCCGCCGTCTGCCGAGATCTGTGAGGACGCGCGCAACATCATGGCGCTGCGTTGGAAAGCATCGCCGCCGCCGACGAGATCCACTGGTTGAGGTACGCCTCTTCGGCAGCACCGGCGGCATTGCATCTAACATGCTCGCAACGGCAACACCGGCCGCGCTGGAGCACCGGAGCTGGCACATCGGACCTCAGTGTTGTGCATCTCTCCTTTATTTGCAGCAATGACGGAGATCCCCCATGGATTGCAGTTTGGAGGGGGAGCAGCACGCATGGACCAGAGGAGGGGCATAGGGCTAGCGACGGGGCCGTTGGAGAAGAAGATGAAATGGAGGACGGGTGTTGGAGAGAGAGAGAGAGAGCGCGCGGAGGTGATTGCATCAGGGGAGGGAGACGAACAGAGGACGAGCGGCTTCTGGAGATAAGAGAAGGGATGCGGTGCGTGGGGCCAGACACGTGTCGTACATCGTGTGCGGTTTAATCAGCGATGAAATCATCTAGTTGAAAAATAACATTTTCCATTATTTAATTATTGACGAGGAGGCTTCTCAATGTTCAGAGCATAAATCATTCAAACCTTTTTATATTCTCCGATCAAACAAACTCATCGATCAGTCACTTCGTGTCCCTGCTGCTGCACAACTAACCGCTGCACAAGTTCGCATCGCCGCCGTTGTACAGACTAGGCCGTTGACCAGGAAAGCCGCCGCCAATACGCGGCGATTAGATCGGGTGCTGCAGAGTCAACTCCGCGTCAAACAGCCAACCGGTCGATGCCATGCAGCATTGCCACCCGTAGAGCGGTATCCGCATGGGAGAGGCAAAGGACGTGAGATGGTAGTCCTGCCAACTTTGTCCTCTAGCAGCAACGTAGGGGGAGGGGAGGAGGCGCCTGCTGCTAGGGTTTGCTCGAACCGCCCTAGCATTTGTTAGAGTTGGGTCGAATATTGTGTACAAATTAGGTTATAGTTGGACTCTGAGTAGTATTGTGTTCACATAGGATATGGAGTCGTGTCCTAGTAGGACACTTGTATCCTAGGCCTCTCGTATATAGCGGGGCTAGACACACGATGTAACCTATGCCAACATAATAGCACGGGAACGCAGGGGAAGCAGGCGGCATGTGCCGGCGTTCAGGGCGACCCGATGCGGTATTGTATCGGTGTCATGGGAGGGAGCGCCTATAGTCAGGCCCCGGGGATGTACCCATATCTGTGAACCTCGTTAACAAATCTCGGTGTCGTGCTCATGTGATTGCTTTGTCCTCGGATGATCGACGGTATACCTCGGATTTATTCTAACAAGTGGTATCAGAGCTAGGTCATTTGGAGGCTATGAATTGTTGATCTAGAGGAAGGAAGCATCGACAAATATCTGCAGGAAGAGATCGTGATGCGGGAGCGAATATCGTCGGCGAGTTATGATCCAGAAGCAGAGTTGGTCGTGTTTTGGTCTTCAAGCAGCAATCGGACGCGAGCAGGTTGGCGGCGCGTTGCAGATCGATCTGGAAGCTGGCGGGGGCGAAAGCTGCTAGGGTTGCATGACATACGAGGCGTACGGTCGCGAGGCGAGACGGCGGTTGATCCACCTGATCGATCGGGCGAGCGTCACTCGGTGTGTGCATGTGTGTTGCGATCCCGGGCGCCTGGCGGCCCATGGCAAGGCCCATCCGAGGGCGCCAGGCTGATAGCCACTACAAGAAATATGTCAACTTGTGACTACCACTATTGGTCACTGAATGATCACTGTTTTCAATTTGTGACCTTTTTGTGACAAAAAACATAAGGTCAAAAGCTGTCCGTCGTTAACTGACTATAGCGACCTTTCTTCTGGAATGGTCGTAGACGTTTATGACCAAAATATGTTCGTTGTGGCATTTTGGTCACTAGCAACCTCCCCAGGCCACGTAGGCATCCAGCGTGGCAACCTGATGTGGCACAAGATTCAGCCCGGTCCAATTCGGTTTTCTACATGGGCCTAGCCCAACAATTCGGCCTTTTTACTGTATATTTTTCTGTTAATTTTCTCTAGCTGGATGGGCCTGGCCCAACAATTTGGCCTTTTATTTTCTAGGGCATGGCCTTTTGCAAATCATTTCAATAAGCCTATTTTTCTGGTTTTTAGAAATGCACAATATTTTGATCCGCTATAGTTTGGGCCGCAACCTTTTTAGAGCCCATTTGGTCTATTTCATTCACAGATTTAAATTGACACACTTGAACAGCAAAAAATCAATAAATATCTCAATTAACTGATTAAATCCAGAAATCATCCAACCAAATACTCACAAGAGAACATACACGTCTACAGGTCCAACAAATGCACATACAATCAAAAACAGAGATACACCAGCACTACTGATGTTGTTCATCTTCAAGCAACTTAAACAAGTGCACATAAAATTAAACAGGTACATCAGCAGAGATATGTCAACGAAAACTGTGGCACGCATCTCCAAGCTTCTCCATCTTCTGTCATAGCAGCAGCATCCCCGACGACATTAGATCCTGATCTAGATAAACAATTAGTGAAATACAGTAGAAGGAAATAATAATCTTTCAAGAGACCAAATGCCCCATTTCAGTAAACACTAAGCATGGCATAACAAAACTTCCAACAACTTGAATGCAACAGATTAACCTGATGTTGTTCTACAATAGTAATCTATACATACCTGCATGGTACATTGGTACAAATTTAGGTAATGAAATGAACATCACTATAACACTCACCAAAAGAAAATTCCTATTCTACTACCACGACCATCCATTCAACTAACAATACTAGTAAGTGCACAGAGACTAACATCATAAGGCAGCAGACAATTATGAAAATTTTGGTAAGTTGGACAAATTGTTTAATCAGTTTTGGTATACTTAGGTTCTGAGCCAAAATAGACCAAGCAAAAAAAGTAGTAACTAGTGATGCATGAGCATGTATATGGTACAAAATTGAGCATATTAACTTTAATATTAATTTGGGTCTTCCAACTTTACTGCTCATACATACATATACAGAATTGAGCATGAATCATCGGTCTTAGTTGTATATGAGAGTAGTTGGGTTCTGTATTCTAAGCTCCAAGTAGGTTACAGAAGAAACTGAAGATGAACCATATATAAGAGACTAAAAAATCAAATAGAAACCCAAAAATTAAATACGAGTATAACTGGAAGGATTACAACAGGTTCAATTCAATCAATTTCCAAAGCATTGAATCAGTAGCATAAGCATGCAACACCAACATAAGCATTTAATCAACAGCAGCGTGAGCATAAGCATTAAATCAGCAGCAGCAACACAAGCAGCACCACCACCAGCACAAGTGCACACCTATTCAAGCTAGTAGCAGCCTAGCAGGCTAGCAGCAGAAGCATTCAAACAACTAAAGAAGCACAGTACAGCAGGAAAAGCATTGAAAGAGCAGTAGGCTTGGAGTGTCAGATGTCATATCTTATAAACTTAGGCAAGTGTTCTCAGGTTATTCTTTACATCATGCACTAACTTGGGTAATTAACATCAAACAATACATACCAGTACAAGGCTAGGCAAGATAATAAAGACTTGGGAAAAGATACCAGAGTTAGAAAAAATGATATGTGCCCTTAAAGAGAGGGCAGTGTCAAGTGCGGCCACAGACATAGGCATTAGCTGCACCCACGACCCCTAGACACTCTCACAACCGAAGAGGAGGTGCCTTGCATACGGTCTCCTTCGAGTCTGCGAGAGAAAGAATGAGGTGAAGGTTAGTACACATCAAGGATGCTACTATTCTGGGTCAAGCTAAGTCGAGGGCATAAGAGATTTTAGTCAACAAAAATTAACATGTGAACATCTTGCACAAACTATCATCATTTATAAAAAAATACAAAACAAATATGCAAACAACTGTAGCTCATACTTATATTATATCAGGCAATATCATTTAGCATATTCCAATATGTACTCAACATGTTCCAATAAGACAGAAATGCACACACATGGATTCGCAATTAGACTATGCCTCTCTCTCACTCATTTGCAAGAAACGTTCTCTTCCCTCTCTCTACTGATGACCATCAACACAATTCTGTAGAGTTGTAAACAGATTTTTGAGAGAATAGACAGTCAATTTGTGTGCTAATTGGACCTAGTTTTAAAGAAACAAAAAGGATTGGCAGCATAGGGAGAGGGAGATGGAGATGGATGTGCTACCTGCTGTTGCGGTGGTGCGTCGTGGTGGCCTGCTTGAGCTCCTCCTCCTAATGCTGCTCACTAACCTGCAGGACAAACAAGGCCATAGGTGAGCCGCAGCAAAGGCATTTCTTGATGATTTACGGAGTTCATGGCCACCTACAGAAATATTAGAGGGACATGATAAGGAGCTGTAAAATACAAAGAGCCGCCTAGACTTATACTGAATAGTAATGCATATATTCAGGAATATGAAGTTCACCAATTGTTCCAAAAAAAAGGAAAAAATACTTGTTGATGTTTCAAGTACAGCAGAATATATGCAAGTCCCAAGCATCCAGATGACTATTGTAGTCGATTGATAGCAGTAAATTTATCAACACCAAACACTGCTTGACAATTGAGGTAATTAAACATTAAAGAACTTATTACATATGCTTTTCGTCATCCAACGTGATAACATGTTATTGCTATGCTATGTGATTAAAAGAGTAAGATTTCATCAAGCCTATGTCATGCATAACAGGAACATATTATAAAATACAGAATAGTAGTTCAGTGCCTTCAAGTGTTGAATGACTCATGGTACAGTAATAATCACAATAAACTGTTAGTACATGTGTGTCTAGTTGCAAGGTGTCTATAATTAGACACATCATCATCACAGTAGGAGTAATATAGTGTAGACACATACCATGAGAGGATTGTTCCTTCCATTATGACAACAACATTGCTGCTGCTGCTGATAGACACCTCGTTGTTGCTGCCGTTGTGTCCGCGAGCATCAGGCACCTTGCAACATTATGACAACAACATTGGCTTGGACTTGTCAAATATACAGAGGGAAAGGGACCTTCTCCAGGGTTGAGTCCATGGGCATCAGGCAATGGAATGGAAGTAGATGAAATCGAGAGGGGGGTCGAACCTTGCTGCTGCTGCCGTTGTGCCCTTGACGCTGGAGCTGGCTCCATGGACAGCTGCTGGAGCTGGAGTATGGGGGTGACCTTGTTGAAAGAAATATTCTCCTCCTGCACAAGTTGACAACAGCAACAACTTGAGAAACCAAGATTGAAGATTGAACACCAACTTGAAAGCAAGACCAATTTTCTATCTGGATCAACAAGTGGTAATCGGGAGCCTTGCTCCAGGAGGAAATTAAAGAGAAGGGAGTAGAGGAGGTAGCCCTGCCTGCGTCTGCCTTGGAGGAAGAATCACAATGAGGAAGTTGCTCTCCTTGAGCTTGCTTGATGGGGATGAGGGTTTGCAAGGGCCTCGTCAGCGAGACATCTCCTCGTCGCTGAGCCGCATCAGATCCGCATGGAGGAAGGCGGCATCGACCATGGAGGAGCCGTCACCGGAGCCCGCGAGGTCGATGGGCTGCCCGACGAAGACCCGCCGACGTCGAGTGAGGTTCGTTTCCCCCGCCAGCGCCGTTCAAAGACACCATCGCCGGAGTGGTGGTGTGGATCTGACCTCTCGGACGCCATCGCCTATAGGTTGGAGGCAAGGCTAGGGGAGTGTAGGAAGAGGCGCGGTAGCGACGGGATCCTCCCGGACAAGGGAGATATGGTGGTGCGGCGGTAGCAAAGGGGAGCATAGCGACCGGTGGGTGCGGCGGTGGCGGGTGGGGGAGTCGCAGGAGAGGAGGAGAAGAGACAGAGTGAGTGAGAATGGGCTTGGGGAGGGAGGTGGCAGCGGCGATCTGTAAGGGAAGGAAGCGACGAGTGGATGGGGAGGGAGGTGGCGGCGGCGATCTTCATGGACAGGAACTGCATGCGTGCGGCCATGCCCATGCGTGCGGCGAGCGCGGGGCGCAGGGCGGCGAAGCGAGAGGCAAGGTTGGAGAGGTAGTGCTGGAGGAAGGAGGAGGCGGCGGTGAGGGCGGGTGGGAGGCGGGGAGGGGGAGGGGAAGAACGTGCGGCGACGGCGTTGACCTGAATCGGGGGAGAGGATGAGAGGGGATCGATGGGAGTTAGGGTTTGGGGTTGTTGGGCTGTGGGTGGGGTTCTTTTCTCCTTTTTTTCTTGTAGATGAATGGGATGGATGGATGGATGTGGGATGGAGAGATGGATGGATGGATGGGCGCCATGTCATCGATCTGTGGGAATGCTTCTGACTGGTTCGGAAAACCAATGATTTAAAAGAGTTTCCAAGTACTAAAACTAGAGGGATTTTGTGAAGTAGCTATCAAAAATACTTTTCAAAAGGGTACCACATAAATTTTCACTAGAGTTAGACCACATTTTATGGATAGGACCAATTTGTAGGCATTTATGATCTTTCTAGCTATTTTTAATCATTTTTGGAGTGCCAATAATCGGTTTTTTTTTGTGAATGACCTAGAAAATAGTTGTTGCCAAATTGGACCAAATACATCTTCTAAAATACCAGGCCATATATAATGCACAATTGACAAAATGGTTGGTTGTCAAGTGTTTTTATGCACCTCTAGTGAAAAAGACAAATTTCGGCTTATTCAGTTGGAAGCGGGTCAAATTTGAACTGCAGCTGCCTCTTATTTTGCTCTTTATTTTTTCTAAAAATCATTTCTAGGTACATAAGTATCTATTTAATCAGAGAAACATCAAAAGTTTTCCAAGATTCAACCACTAGCTAGGAACGATCAAGCCCGCCGTTTTAACCGCATTTTGAAACGGGCATAAAAAATTCAAAAAAAAATCAAAAAATTAGAAAACCTTCGCATTATGTCATTATATATGACCAAGTTTCCAGGAAAAATAATAAACTTGTAATACGGAAATTATTTTAAAAAAGTGTTCTCAAAAATGCGCTATCATGCGTGAAGATTCATGGCTTTCAAGCCAAATGATCAATCTTATGGCCACATTCATGGAATAGTTTGTTCAAATGATCTCATATTGTGCACAAGGGTGCATCTTAGAATTCCAAACAATGTTGCTTTGGGGAGTTTTCACTTTCAATGCACAAAAGAGCCATTTTCCATTTTTCGAGTGCCCCAAATGAGGTTTTTTTAAGAACCTACCAAATAATTATTGCAAAATTGGACAAAATCAATTTTATAAAATACTAGGCCATATTTAATGCACAATTGATCAAATGGTTGGTGTAAAAAGTTTTGAACCACCTCTGGTGAAAAAGACAAATTTTCGCTGATTCAGTTGGAAGCGGGTCAAATTTGAACTGCAGGTGCCTCATAGTTTGCTCTTTATTTTTCCAAAAATCATTTCTAGGTACATAAGTATCTCTTTACTCAGAGAAACATCAAAAGTTTTCCAAAATTCAACCACTAGCTAGGAACGGTCAAGCCCGCCGTTTTGACCGCATTTTGAAACGGGCATAAAAAATTCAAAAAAAAAACAAAAAAAATTGGAAGACCAAGTTTCCAGGAAAAATAATAAACTTGTAATACGGATATTATTTTAAAAAAGTGTTCTCAGAAATGAGCTATCATGCGTGAAGATTCATGGCTTTCAAGCCAACTGATCAATCTTATGGCCACATTCATGGCATAGGTTGTTCAAATGATCTCATATTGTGCACAAGGGTGCGTCTTGGAATGACAAACAATGTTGGCAAAGGAAGTTTTCATTTTCTGTGCACGGAAAATTCATTTTCCATTTTCTGAGTGCCTGAAATGAGTTTTTTTTGTGAAGGACCAACCATATATTTGTTGCAAAATTGGACCAAATCAATTTTATAAAATACTAGGCCATATTTAATGCACAATTGACAAAATGGTTGGGTGTCAAAAGTTTTGATCAACCTCTGGTGAAAAAGAAAAATTTCCGCCGATTCAGCTGGAAGCGTGTCAAATTTGAACTGCATCTGCCTCATAGTTTGCTCTTTATTTTTTTAAATATCATTTCTAGGTACATAAGTATCTATTTAATCAGATAAACATCAAAAGTTTTCCAAGATTCAACCACTAGCTAGGAACGGTCAAGGCCGCCGTTTTGACCGCATTTTGAAACGGGCATAAAAAATTCTAAAAAAATCAAAAAATTGGAAAACCTTCGCATTGTGTCATTATATATGACCAAGTTTCCAGGAAAAATAATAAACTTGTAATACAGATATTATTTTAAAAAAGTGTTCGTAGAAATGAGCTATCATGCGTGAATATTCATGGATTTCAAGCCAAATGATCAATCTTATGGCCACATTCATGGCTTAGTTTGTTTAAATGATCTCATATTGTGCACAAGGGTGCATCTTGGAATGGCAAACAATGTTGCCTAAGGAAGTTTTCATTTTCTGTGCACGAAAAATTCATTTTCCATTTTCTGAGTGTCTGAAATGAGTTTTTTGTTGAAGGACCTACCATATATTTGTTGCAAAATTGGACCAAATCAATTTTATAAAATACTAGGCCATATTTAATGCATAATTGACAAAATGGTTGGGTGTCAAAAGTTTTGATCCACCTCTGGTGAAAAAGACAAATTCCCGCTGATTCAGTAGGAAGCGGGTCAAATTTGAACTGAAGCTGCCTCATAGTTTGCTATTTATTTTTTCCAAAAATCATTTATAGTTACATAAGTACCTATTTAATCATAAATACATGGTTTGGTGGAGATACGTCGAGGTTTGGACGGTGGTCGAGGGCCCCAACTCTAGAGCGCGTAAACTCGCATGCCCGCCGCGTGGTCACCGCGTGAGTGTGGTGTTGCCATGTGTTCTGGGCGGCCTTGGCATGTCTAGTGGGTTGGGCACTCCCCAGGTAGGTGCAAGGAATAAAATCACAACATAAGATTCTCACGAGGAGACTGATCGATGCTCAAACATGAATAAGCAGCCAAGTGTTTGATTAGCGGTACGGGAAATGCACATGGCTAATGGGTGTGAGTTTTGGCTGACGATGATCAGTTACTAAGAAGACCGTCTTCACAAATTTTTAGCTCAAAAGGAGGAGCGTAGGTGGTACTTGCTTTGCAAAGTACCACACTGGACATAAATACGAATGTTAACGCTGGGCTCAAAATAATGAATGGATTGAGCTGGCATTTGGTGGAGGATGGTTATTTGGGCATAGGAAAGCACTGTAGAAAATGGATACCATTTGGACATGCCAAAGTGGTACTTCCTTCACAAAGTGCCGCTCTGAACAGAATAGGAAAATGAATACTGTTGAGTTATTTTTGAACTAGGCAAGGAATGTTTTTGACATATTTGATGACGATATGATCCAAACAATTTATGAGAATTTTTTGGGAATTTTTGGAATAAAAGAAATATAGGTTGCTTCACAACCTAGGGCAAAAATTGACACATGAACATGACACATAGGCAAAACTGATGAGATGGCGCCTAGTCATCACAACCCACCACAGTCTACAAGGCTATGACCATCTATATTGGTCGTTAACAACTAAAAATAAGGCAGCGGACCAGCACTGTTTGCTTTATGACCATTTCGTGTAAGGAAATTACGACCTTTCTGACCAAAATGGTCGCAATGGTTTAGGGTTTGGAGCCCCCCGAACAGCTTTTGACCAATTGGTCTCAAATGGTCATAGATCTATGACCAATTCTTTCAGGGTCACTGACAGAAGGTCACTAGTTGACATATTTCTTGTAGTGAGCGCTGGGCTAGCAAGCCCATGGACCAGGCACCGGTGCAGCCGTGGCAGGGCAGCGCGGTGCTTGTTCGCTGGAGAGATCAAGGAACGGAGGAATCGTGCATAGTGAGATTTGTTTGAAGAAAAGAGACCGAGTCCTAGAAGGATTAAGCGTCCTCATGTTTGAGCCAGAGATGTGCAGCAACAAGGCAGCTCCTTTGTGTAACACGTCTGTTGGAATAGGCTAAGGGATTGACATCAATTGCTAGCATCGAGAGTTCAGCTAAGACATGAGCTACGTCATGTGAAGACCAAATAGTTGAATCGCTAGTAGTATGCGGAGGTTCCGTTCGTGTACTTGAGGATCATGGGAAGACCGCTCAGTTAGTTTTTCACAGGGTCAGTCATACAAAGAACCATGGCGTCAACGGATACTAGGTTTGAGGTGGAGATGTTCAACGGAACTGGAAACCTTGGGTTATGGCAGACAAGGATGAAAAATTTGTTGGCACAACAAGGATGCCTGAAGGCGTCGGGGGTGTCAAGCCAGTTAAAATGGACGATGATGGTTGTGAGGAGTGGCAGATGGTTGCAATCAGGAAAGTTCGGCTCAGGTCAGACACATAGGGCAGTTGGCCTGGACAGTCTGACGGATCGACACAAGTCGGTTGGTACAGAAGACGGTGGTGATATCAGCGACGACGACTAAGGAGCGTGATGCTGATTGTGACCAACTTCTGGGCGTGAAAACACGTGGCATAGGCCCGAGGGTTTGTGTGGCTTCGACAAGACTATGGCGCGGGGTTGCTTCAAGACGGTGCACATGAGAGCTTGGAGTCGACGAGGCGCGGGGTGGCAAGTACAACCACCATGGAGTCATGTTGAAGGTGGAGCTGGATTGAGGGGCTACGATGTAAGGATCCAGAGAATCGAACCTTATTCAGTAAGGGGGAAAAGCGAGTGACATGCAGTTTGGACTGGAGCCCAATGGTCTGATGGAAGCGTGAAACTCGTCATCGGTCGGTGATGATCGGTGGTACTCTGCAGTGGGGGTTGAGTCGTGTGGGTTCACGACCCTTGAGACTCGACCGGGACAGCGGAGGCTCGGCGCAGTAATAGCGCCGAGGTGTGCACTATGCACAGGGAGATGGAGACGGGACATGGCTCTGGTGGTCATACATATGGTGAGGCAGCTGTGAATTTGATTCGGGATGACTACAAGCAATGATGAAATTCCTTCAAGTTTCAGACATATGGTCAAGAAAGAGTGGAGATGTGGAGTCGTGTCCTAGTAGGACACTTGTATCCTAGGCCTCTCATATATAGCGGGGCTAGACACACGATGTAACCTATGCCAACATAATAGCACGGGAACACAGGGGAAGCCGGCGGCATGTGCCGGCGTCCAGGGCAACCCGGTGCGGTATTGTAGCGGTGACATGGGGAGGAGCGCCCATAGTCAGGCCCCGGGGATGTAGCCATATTGGTGAACCTCGTTAACAAATCTCGGTGTCGAGCTCATGTGATTGCTTGGTCCTGGGACGATCGACGGTATATCTGAAATTTATTCTAACAGCATTCAAGCTCCAATGTGTACGCCCCACCATTCGGGGCCACCACGCTACATGAAAGGAGCGCTCCCGCACCAGAAAGACAACCACACAAGAAGTTAGCCTCGCCATTGTCGTTCTCTGGCGTTAGTGGGGGAGGGGGCAAGAAAAGGAGGCGGCAGCGGCTAGGATTTGCCTGAGCCGTCCCGGCATCCAAGCTCAGTTGCGTACGCCTCGATCTCTCCCACAAGAGAGACAACCGCATGAGAAGGTAGCTCCTCCATTGCCGTCCTTCGGCAGCAGTGGGAGGAACATGGAAAGGAGGCGGCGATATCTAAGGTTTACCACCAGACCCCCTCTCACCCCCCAAAGCGACCAATGCGATATGTTTGGAACCACCTAAATCAAGTGATTCCTGGACAGAAAATAATAATAATGCAAACTAGTTGAAGGGTCCTCTCCCTCTAGGTTTATAATTCGGGTGTATATTCCTGGGTTATATGTCATGAAAAATACACCATTAGAAACTTCATCCAAATACAAATTCATCAGTAAATTTTTTGGTAAATTATAACTTGATGTTCGTTGGTTTAGGTGACGACACGTAGATATGGGGAGGCATCGTAAAAGGGAAATAACCTTTTTTGCTCGATGAAAAGGGGTTGTAATCTCGGGGAACCAAGACTTTGCGCGTGGTACTCGAAAAGAAAGAACAAAAAAGATTGCGACCATGAGAGGAATCTTCTAGTGGAGAGACAAAAGTAGCACCGCGCGCGCTCGGTGGACGTGGTGCGTGATGCAACTTCAGTAGCCCAACCGCCGTAGTACGCACGCACATACGGCCGATGGATCATCAGTCAGACATGGCTAGCTATTGTTTTCACTGGCAAAAAAGGAAGGAGAAGACGTAACTAATTTAGCTACTAGTACTACATACGGAGAAGAAAAAATAAGATGAAACATGCATCCATGGCTAGCTGATGAGCCCCTCCACTCGCATGCTAGAGCTAGCTAGCCTAGCCCACATGACGGCCACGCCAGGGGACACTGGTACAATTGCATGCATCGTGGCTGAACTGATCAATCTACTCCCTCCGTTTCTAAATACTTGTCTTTCTAGAGATTTCAACAAGTGACTACATACGGTGCAAAATGAGTGAATCTACACTTTAAAATATGTCTACATACATCCGTATGTTGAGTCCATTTGAAATGCCTAGGAAGACAAGTATTTGAGAACGAAGTGAGTATTTAGTAGCCACCACACGATCGACACGGCACGCGCAGCACCGCGCTGATTGTCATTTCACAACTAGTTAGTGCCAATATATCTGTTGATAGCCGGAGCTGCTACATGCATGCATGTCTCGAGCGAGCATGTGAGCAGCAGCAGTAATATACTCCCTCCGTCCGGAAATACTTGTCATCAAAATGGATTAAAGGCGATGTATCTAGACGTATTTTAGTTCTAGATACATCCCTTTTCATCCATTTTGATGACAACTATTTTCGGACGGAGGGAGTATAATCCTATCGCCATCCTATCGCCATCCTTGCCTACAAAACTACATATGCACGCCCGCGCCGGGCCGGCCATGTCAATATAATTACTCATCCTTGCCTACAAAACAACGAAGACAAATTCAGTGTCCTTGTTTCGTACATCAAGTCGAGTTGACACGTACGCACACTCGCACAGGCACCGGCACCGGCACCCGCGCCGGAAAAAATGCATGGCTGGCGCCATGGAATTGGCTAATCCTAGCTACTGCTTTCTTGCCTAGTAAAATGCATGTAAATCATTGATGGTTCTACCTATCTAGCAGTCCTAATGCAGCTTTGCAGGGAGTTGAGATCGACTCATCCTATATGGCATCAAGTTATGGTAACGTTGTCGGTCGGTCGGCGTTACCACGTACTACACGTTATGTCGTTATGGTACTGCTTGTAAGTAGAACGACACCTGAACCAATGATATAACTCGACACTAGGTGCCTTACATATTAAGTAGTACTTTTTTTTTTGTTCTACTAGCTAGCTAGAGAGGCGGTCAAATTTATTTACTACTCACTCCGTCCGGAAATACTTGTCATCAAAATGAATAAAAGAGATGTATTTAGATGTATTTTAGTTCTACATCCATCCCTTTTTGTTCATTTTGATGACAAGTATTTTCGGACGGATGGAGAACAACCTAGTCGGCCCATTGTCAAACCACTCTCCCATCAGCGTCGTCATCTTTTGGCCAAAAAGAAAAGAAACTGCGTCGTCATCGATCGAGCACTAAACTAAATCAACATTTCAAGCTTGTGGTTGGTCGATCAATTTCTTGATTCTTGTCCATTTCAACTATTTATGAGACGAGATCGATGCTGCCCGATGGTCCCGCTCTTGCCTGCGTAGTGCTGAAGAAGGTGAGCGAAGCTTCTCATAATTCAAATGATCCAGCCTGATCGATGGGCCATGACTGACGGCGGAGGGCAACGCATGGTGTACCACGCATGCACTGTCTTTCCAACATCGGTCGAGTAGTATAATTTGACAGACTGAGATCCCAATCAGACAACCTTTCCATTCCTCACATTGCAACCACCTACTGACCTACCTATAAAATGCATGCATGCTATTCTATGAAATGAGAGAAAGGAAAAGGTCGCCAATGCCGCGGGCATTAACTAAGGCAACATTGGCAAGGTTTGGCTGAGGAGGTGGTGGTTCCCGCACACTTGCTCCGAGGGGCGTTGGTAAGAGCAACTTCAATGGGGCGACCCATATAATCCGCCGTTGTTCGTTTGGGTCGGCGCGGATAAAAAAGGAGGCCCAACGTGCCTACCCAAACTCAAATCGTGTCCGTTTTGCATCTGCGCCGACGCATTTGCGGCCCAAATTTGCACCCTAAATGCATCGGCGTGGACGCGGAACGGACGCCACACGCGCCTTCTCGTTGTCCGCCGCGTCCTCACCTGGCTGTCATCCAACTGCCCACGGCCAACCTGGTCAGCTTATTTATGACCTCGAACCCACGCGTCAGCAACGACGGTCGTCCTTTTTTAAACCGACCGTGCTGCGGCACCGTCCTCATCCACTTCCCAGTCCACATCTAGCCCGCTCTGCTTCCCCGTCGCTGGCAAACCCTAGCCACCACCACCACAACGAGATGTGGCTCTTCTCCGGCTCCAGCAGCAGCAAGGCCAAGGGCAAGGCCCCCGCCATCCGTTCCCCGCGGAGTTCCTCCCGCCTCCGTCGGCGCCGGCAGAGGCAGCACATGAACGTGCCCGTGCACCAGGCGGAGTGGCACTGGCAGCACCGCGTGCCTCTGTCGTTAATACAAGTCACTTTGTTAGGGCTTGATCCCTAGTATCATGCAATTGAATCAATTTGTTAGGGCTTGATCCCTAGTATCCACTATGTTTTGAGATTGATGTTGCTATGAATTTACTATGCTTAATGCTTGTCACTAGGGCTCGAGTACCATGAATTCATATCTGAACCCTCTATGTTTCTATGAATATACTTGAGTTCTTGATCCGATCTTGCAAGTTGTATGCACCTATTACATGTTGTGATCCGCATACTCCAAGGTGACAATAATTGGGATTCTTTCCGATGATTACCATAGTTTGAGGAGCTCATGTATTCACTATGTGCTAATGTTTTGTTCTGCTTCTCTATTAAACGGAGGCCTTAATATCTCTTAGATTTCCTTATGGACCCCACTGCCACTGGAGGGTAGGACAAAAGGTGTCCTGCAAGTTTTTATTATATGCACATATGACTATATATGGAATACATGCTTACACTACATTGATGAATATGAGCTATTGTGTATTGCTCTAGGTTGTGACTGTTACATGATGAATATCAGCCAACACAATTATTCATCACTGATCCAGTGCCTACACATTTCTCATATTGATTATTGCTAAGTTACTATTGCTGCTGCTGCTGTTACAATTACTAGAAAACTGCTACTGTTACCATTACCGTTACTATTACTACTGTTACCACTACTATGAATCTATAATACTATTGTGCTACTGGTCATTTTGCTACAGATATATAGTTCTCTAGGTGTGGTTGAATTGACAACTCAACTGCTAATACTCCCTCCATTCCCTTATACAAGGCCACAAACTCATGTTACAGGTACCAAGACAAAATTTAATGACTCCCTTTGCAAGTTAACTTTTCTTTTCGTTAACCGAGTGTTGGGGAACGTTGCATAAAATAAAAAATTTCTTACGTTCACCAAGATCAATCTAGGAGTTCGTCCAGCAACGAGAGAGAGGAGTGCATCTACATACCCTTGTAGATCGCGAGCGGAAGCATTCAAGAGAACGGGGTTGAGGGAGTCGTACTCGTCGTGATCCAAATCACCGGAGATCCTAGCGCCGAACGGACGGCACCTCCGCGTTCAACACATGTACGGTCAACGTGACGTCTCCTCCTTCTTGATCCAGCAAGGGAAAAGGAGAGGTTGATGAAGATCCAGCAGCACGACGGCGTGGTGGTGGATGCAGCAGGGATCCGGCAGGGCTTCGCCAAGTGTCTGCGGGAGGGAGAGGTGTAGCAAGGGGGAAGGGAGGCGCCAAGTGCAAGGGTGCGGTTGCCCTCCCTCCCCCCTCTTTATATAGGGTCCCCAGGGAGGGGCGCCAGCCCTAGGAGATGGGATCTCCTAGGGGGGGGGGGCGGCCAAGGGGGGAGCCTTGCCCCCCAAGGCAAGTGGAGGCGCCCCCTCCCCTGGGGTTCCCAACCCTAGGTGCAGGGGAGGCCCAAGGGGGGCGCACCAGCCCACCAGGGGCTGGTTCCCCTCCCACTTCAGCCCATGGGGCCCTGCGGGATAGGTGGCCCCACCCGGTGGACCCCCGGGACCCTTCCGGTGGTCCCGGTACAATACCGGTGACCCCCGAAACTTTCCCGATGGCCGAAACAGCACTTCCTATATATAATTCTTCACCTCCGGACCATTCCGGAACTCCTCGTGACGTCCAGGATCTCATCCAGGACTCCGAACAACTTTCGGGTTACTGCATATTCATATCTCTACAACCCTAGCGTCACTGTCGGTGTCAAAACCGGCGGATCTCGGGTAAGGGGTCCCGAACTGTGCGTCTAGGCGGATGGTAACAGGAGACAAGGGACATGATGTTTTACCCAGATTCGGGCCCTCTTGATGGAGGTAAAACCCTACGTCCTGCTTGATTAATATTGATGATGTGTATTACAAGAGTGGATCTACCACGAAATCAAGGAGGCTAAACCCTAGAAGCTAGCCTATGGTATGATTGTTGTAATGGAGGTTGTGTCCTACGGACTAAAGCCCTCCGGTTTATATAGACACCGGAGAGGGCTAGGGTTACACAGAGTCGGTTACAATGGTAGGAGATCTACATATCTGTATTGCCAAGCTTGCCTTCCACGCCAAGGAAAGTCCCATCCGGACACGAGACGGAGTCTTCAATCTTGTATCTTCATAGTCTTGGAGTCCGGCGGACGATGATAGTCCGGCTGTCCGGACACCCCCTAGTCCAGGACTCCCTTAGTATCCCCTGAACCTGGCTTCAATGACGATGAGTCCGGCGTGCATAATGTTTGGCATTGTAAGGCGGGTTCCTCCTCCAAATAATCCATAGAAGATTGTGAACACCAAGATAGTGCCCGGCTCTGCAAAATAAATTCCACATTCCACCGTAGAGAGAATAAAATGTACACAAGTTCAATCTGCTGACGTACTCCGTGGCATGACGTCACGCCACTACCAAGCCTTTACTTGAATCGTTTTTGTTTATACCACCTCAGCGCGTTTAGCGAAGCGGTTTCCTTGGCACGTCTTGTCGAAGCAGAGATCGTGTTCCCCTTATTCCGGGATTCTCATCAATACGGACGTGGGTAACCCAACCGCGCCATTGATGGTGGCGCTTGGGAGATAAGCGAGTTTTACCAGGCTAGTGGGGACGCATAGTCTTCGTCCGCCTATATATAAGGGATAAGGATTCACCTTTTCACCTACGCCTTCTTCCTCCTTTTCTTATCCATCTCCGCGCACTCGAGCTCCAGCGCCCAAGTTCGCGCATCTCGTCTCAACCTTCTCCGACTATGTCCGGAGAGGGAGGCAAGTGGTTGGCCTCCACCGTTAAGGAGGAGCACATCACAAAGCTGCGCAGCGCCGGATACCTTTCCGGCGACATCGCGCACCGGCTGCCCGACGAGGGGCAGCTCATCCCCACCCCCAGGCCCCATGAGAGGGTCGTTTTCCTTCCTTACTTCCTCCGCGGACTGGGCTTTCCACTTCACCCCTTTGTCCGGGGGCTCATGTTCTACTACGGCCTGGATTTCCATGATCTGGCACCGAACTTCATCCTCAACATCTCGGCGTTTATCGTCGTGTGCAAGGCCTTCCTCTGCATCCAGCCCCACTTCGGCTTGTGGCCCAAGACCTTCAATGTCAAGCCGAAGGTAGTGAAGGGCACTCAAGCGGAGTGCGGAGGCGCCATGTTGGGCAAGATGCCAACGTCCTTTGGTTCGAAGGGGCCTTCGTGGAATCCGTCAAGGGGTGGCAGTCGGGGTGGTTCTATATCACCGAGCCGCGCGACCCTACGTGGGCGGCGGCCCCCGAGTTCAGATCTGGTATCCCTACGCATCTCACCTCCTGGAAAGAGAAGGGCTTGCTATGGGGTAATTCAAAGGAGCTGACGGGACTCCAAGCCTGTATCCAGAAGCTGGTGAACAAGAAGCTCAAGCTTGTTAACGTGGTCCAAGTCATGCTCGTCCGCCGGATTCTCCCATGCCAAGAACGAGCATTCAATCTGTGGGAGTTTGATCCGGAACAGCACCAGGCGCTGAGCGGGCTCTTCGACACGACGTACGAAGACGCATGGAGGGTGCTGTTTAAGGGCGCCGAAGCCCCCGCATCCGCGACGGAAGATCGCGGATTTCACTCGCAGCATCCAGCTGACGAGGTAAGTGATTCTACCCCTTTACGGGACACTTGTTGTTAATAGTTTGATTCTGAGCGGGTTTCAATCTCCCTTTTCCTTTGACAGGACTGGATGAAGAAGGCGGAGCACCTCGTCTGCCCGGCTCCCATGCCAGAAAACCCAGTAGACGCCCGTCTAGCGGGGCTGCTGGTTCCGACACCGCATGTGGTGCCAGAGAAGAAGGCCAAGAAGGTGGCCACAGGTACTCGAAAGAGTTCCCGTTTTCAGGTCTCCGATGACTCCGAGGCGGACTCCTCCCCCGAAGATGAGTAGGAGGAAGAAGACTCTCTCCCAGAGGAGGGAGAGAGGAAGAGGAAGGCTTCCCCAACAGGGGAGGCCGAAGGGTCCAAGAGGGGGAGAACTATTCCCCCGGACAGCTCTGCCAACACCAAAATTTGGCGGCGAAGAGTGGCCTTCAAGGGCCAGACCTCCGGCGAGATCGTAAGTATCCGGATTCCTGAACGATTTATAATTTCTCTTTTGTGTCACATAGTGTCCTTCTAATGCCGCATACTGCCTGCAGTCCGGCCGATGATGATCTCCCCGCTTCATCAAGCGGGTCGTTGGCTCAGTCGGATGTGGATTCCATCCCGACTGCCTCCACCCCTCGCGCCGCTGAGGACGCCGAGGTGGGATCCCAAGAAGGGACCCATCAGGAGGAGGCTCCGGAGGCGCCGCAAGGCAGCTTCCCGGACTTTGCGCTGGACTCCACACCGGAACCCGCAGTGGTTCCGGAGTCCGACAGGCGGCCCCTTTGCAAGAAGGGAAAGACCGTGACACCGGCGGCCTCCGCCCAATCGGAGGCGCCGGACAACTTGCTGGAGGCACTCCAAGGCGCTTCCATTGAGGAAGAACACCGCACTGTTGTGAGTGCGGTGATTCAGAAGGCTCAGCTCGCCAAGAGCGGGCTGACCGAAGCCTGCAGTAGCCTTCTAACAGGCTTTGAGGTAAGAAGTTAAAATTATGTAATGTAATACCGCATAGACAGTAGCCCCTGATGCTCAGTTCGGTGTTTGGAAAGAAAAGCCGGACTGAGGATCTAAAAAGATATACGCAGGGTTGCTAAAAAGTATGTCAATATGGGTTTGCAGGCAGCACTGCTGACCTCTGCCGCACTGACTGCGGAGGTCGATGCATTGAAGCAGGATCTCGAGTGGTCCGAGCAAGAGCTCGGCCGTTCCAAGAAGCAGCTCGAGGACAAAGAAGGTGAGTAACACCACTTTGAATCGTTACCTTACAGAAAAGGATTTAGGTTGCAAAAAATAACAAGGATAACATGGGCACTACAGGGGCCACGAACGAGGTGGCAGCCCTGAAGGAGGCTGTGTCCGTGGCCGAACGCAATGCGGCCGCGGGCAGAGCGAGAAAAGCAGGAGGCGCGGGTGGAGGAGGTGCGGCAAGAGCTCCAGGCTCTCATGGAGAAGCATGAGAGTTTGGAGCGCGACTCAAAGACTCGAGAGTCCGAGCTCGCCTTGGCTCTCGAAAGTGCCAAGTCCGCCAAGGCCGAGGCCCGTAAGGCCCTTCAGGAGGTTGAAGATGTGAAGAAAATAGCGGCGGGTAAGGCATTTTTCATGCAAAGCAAGCATGTTAATGTAAACTACCTGACACTTACCCGAATTCGGAGCTCTCCAGGGGCGTTTGCAGATCTACCTCGCAGTGTATCCAATGCTGCTGCATTCTACCGTGGTGAGGAGGGGAGCTCAACGGAGAAGGTCTTCTGGTCTCAGTACGCTGAGGCCGGCCATCCGGTGCCCCCTAGCGACCAGCTGAAGCAGCTGGTCGAGCTCCACAAGGTAGCTGAGGAGGCCATGAAGGGCCTCATAGTCCAGCTGTGGCCTGGAGAGGCCATGCCTGGGAGCTACTTCAGCCTCGTGCGGCGGCTGGTGGATGCGTGCCCCTGGGTGGAGGTCATCAAGCGCTCCGCCTGTATTGAAGGTGCTCGGCGGGCCCTTGCCCGCGCAAAGGTGCACTGGGGCAAGCTGGATGCGGAGAAGCTCATCACTGACGCGCCGCCAGCGGGCAAGGAGTATCGTACGCCCGAGATGTACTATAAGACTGTCCTGAAGGGTGCCCGCAAGATTGCGGATGAGTGCCCCAAAGATGTAATTATTGAGTAAACTCTCTATGTATTATCCTGTGCGCTGAAAACTTTGTTCATATGCGTGAAACAACGCTTGTTTGATTTAAAATATTACCTTCTGTGCGGCCGTTTATAAAATCTGAGAGATGGCAAGTCGTCGGCTTCAGCCCCCAAGCCACGAGTGCTGGGGTGTTCGGGATAAACTTGAGCACTCTTGTTCCCATTTTTGGGTCCATCTAGGGAGGCGCTCAACACAATGAATAAGGCAACCGGACTTATAATGCTTGAACACTCTCACTTAGCCATAGAATTCTATAATTTTAAATTTCGGCGAAGCCCCTAGTATTCGGAAGACCGAATTCGGGGCGCTATCCACGCCTTCGTCGGACATTATCCGGTACTTCGCTCGAAGTGGCATAAGTCTTTAGGGACCCGAAAAGACCTCTCGAACAGCGACCAGTCTCTCGCCTTATCATGCCAGTCAGTTTTAGCTTCCCCCACTGAGGCGCTCGCCCAGCTCAACCGGGGCGCAATCGCAGTGGTTCTCCTAGTGCCACCTTAACCGACAGAACGGAACGTAAGGCACCAAAACGTGGGAGCAGGGCAAACCCAACTATTGACCCAAGACATGATTCGGAGCTGATTCATATAATGCTATAAGTTCAGGGTGCCGCACTTGTGAAAGTGTTCGGACTTATCACACCATAATGTGGGGAACATAAGCCCCTGGTGTATTCGGCCGTACCAAAATATACGAGTGCAAGATGTCATTAGTGGACATATATGTAAAGTAATGCAATTACAGACAAAAAGTGATGCATTATTTATTCAAGGAATTCTGCTATGAGTGTGGAAGGATACAAATAGTGCGGTAAGCAAGGGATTGGACTAAATAAACATGTCCCCCTCCAGGGGTGGGCTGCGGACTGGTGTATATAATCGAATTTTAATGCTCGTAATGGAGACCACCTGAGTGTTCGTCGCAGCCTTTTTCCCTCCCTGGTGGTTGCATCATGAGTTCGGCGGGTTCGCCGCCGGACAGGGCCTCTGATGAACGGAGTCTTGTGTATACAAAGAAGGAAAATAGAAAAAAAAGAGAGACACACTTGTGAGCCCCTGGTGTGGTTGAGCCGCACTCTGGGTCTGTTGTGGTCGTGCCCCTCCCCCGAGACCCATGGTATCTCCAGAGCGTAATGATGTACGCGGAGGGTTGGTCTTGCAATCATGCGAGGGCTGGGGTTGGGGCCGCATTGCTACGCGTGCTCGGAACATGCCAGGTGGTCTTGGTTGATGTTGCTCCGGGCACGTTTGGCCGTGTCCGGCCGTTTAACGGTCTGACTCGAAAATTGCCTTAGAAGGCTGCTCTGTACTTCTGCCGCGAGAGCCGCTGTATGTTCCTCCGTTCGGAGGGAGCATTCCGTATTTCCGTTGACCGTGATGACTCCACGAGGGCCTGGCATCTTGAGCTTGAGGTATGCGTAATACGGCACCGCGTTGAACTTTGCAAACGCGGTTCGTCCGAGCAGAGCGTGATAGCCGCTGCGGAATGGGACTATGTCGAAGATTAACTCCTCGCTCCGGAAATTGTCTCGGGATCCGAAGACCACTTCCAGTGTGACTGAGCCTGTACAATTGGCCTCAACACCTGGTATGACGCCTTTGAGGGTCGTCTTTGTAGGTTTAATCCTTGAGGGGTCTATGCCCATCTTGCGCACTGTATCCTGATAAAGCAGGTTCAGGCTACTGCCGCCGTCCATCAGGACTCTCATGAGGTGAAATCCATCGACGATTGGGTCTAAAACCAATGCGGCGAATCCGCCATGGCGGATGCTGGTCGGATGGTCTCTTCGATCGAAAGTGATCGGGCAAGAGGACCATGGATTGAACTTCGGGGCGACTGGCTCCATCGCATATACGTCCCTTAGTGCACACTTCCGCTCCCTCTTGGGTATATGGGTTGCGTATATCATGTTCACCGTCCGCACTTGTGGGGGAAAACCCTTCTGTCCTCTACTGTTCGGCGGCAGGGTCTCTTCCTCGTCGTCGCTATGCAGCCCCTTGTCACTGCTTTCGGCAATTAATTTGCCTGCCTGCTTGAATACCCAACAATCTCTGTTGGTGTGGTTAGCTGGATTTTTGGGGGTGCCATGTATCTGGCATGAGCGGTCGAGTATTCGGTCCAAATTGGACGGACCCGGAGTTGTTCTTTTAAATGGCTTCTTCCTCTGACCGGGTTTAGAGCCTCGGAATCTGGCGTTGACTGTCGTATCCTCCTTGTCGTCGCCGTTAACGCGGCATTTATTTTTGGTTCGACGCGACCTGCCATTGTGGTCCTTGGTATCCGGACTGCCAGAATTTTTACTGAGGTTGTTGCTGCGAGCTAGCGAGCTGTCCTCTCCCGGACAGAAGCGGGTCATTAGAGATGTGAGGGCTGCCATGGATTTCGGCTTTTCCTGTCCTAGGTGCCGGGCTAGCCACTCGTCGCGGATGTTATGTTTGAAGGCTGCGAGGGCCTCTGCATCCGGACAGTCGACGATTTGATTTTTTTTGTTAAGAACCGTGTCCAGAACTGTCTGGCCGATTCGTCTGGCTGCTGAATTATGTGGCTTAGGTCATCGGCGTCTGGTGGTCGCACATATGTGCCCTGGAAGTTGTCGAGGAATGCGGCTTCCAGGTCTTCCCAACACCCAATTGACTCCGCGGGCAAGCTGTTAAGCCAATGCCGAGCTGGTCCTTTTAGCTTGAGTGAGAGATACTTGATGGCGTGGAGATCGTCGCCGCGGGCCATATGGATGTGAAGGAGATAATCTTCGATCCAAACCGCGGGGTCTGTTGTGCCATCGTAGGATTCAATGTTTACGGGTTTAAACCCTTCATGGATTTGATGATCCATTACTTCGTCAGTGAAGCATAGCGGGTGTGCGGCGCCTCTATATTGAGCAATATCACGACGTAGCTCGAGTGAGCGTTGTCTGCTGTGTTCGGCCCGGCCGGAGTTGTTGTATCCGGCGCGACGGTATTCGTCGTGGGTCGTGGGGCGCCCACGTGATCCGTGGATGGATCTGGATTGCCTTGCTTTGTCCTCCAATATATCTCGCAAGTCCGGCGCGTTCCCTCTTGGCTTCGTACTTTTGGAGCGATGCCGGGGTACGGTCTTGGTGGAGGGCCTAGATGCCTCTCTGTTGCGACCACGGGGTGGTCGGTCGGCCGTATTGTGTGCTGGTGATGAAGGTATGTATGCTTCTTCCTCTAATCGGGGGAGCAACTTGCTTTTTGGGTAACTCTTGGAGGGACGTTCGAGTTCATACTCTTCGGCCGCGAGGACCTCAGTCCATCTGTCGGCCAGCAGGTCTTGATCAGCTTGAAGCTGCTGCTGCTTTTTCTTTAGGCTATTTGCCGTGGCGATAAGCCTGCGTTTAAAACGCTCTTGTTCGACGGGATCCTCTGGCACGACGAATTCGTCGTTGTTGAGGCTTGCCTCGTCTCCGGAGGGAGGTATGTAATTATCATCCTCGACCTCTTCGTCTGCCGCTCTCTCATGAGGGTTTGCTTCTGCATCCTCCTGCGCTGAATCTTGCTGGAGGGGTTTGTCTTCGGCACTTTCTGGGGTGTTGTTATCTCCTGTGCTGGAATCTCCATTCTTGCTATGGCGGGATTTAGAGCGGCGCCGCTGACGTCGGCGCTTGGGCTGTTTCTTTAAGGAATCTTCCTCCGCTGCTTCTTCGCCGTCCCCATCTTTTGGGGTGTCCACCATGTATATGTCATATGACGAGGTGGTCTTCCAGTGCCCTATAGGCGCTGGCTCTTGTTCGTCTCCGGCATCGTCGTCCATACCATCGATGTCATCGGAGTCATAGTCTAGCATGCCGGTTAGATCGTCGACAGTGGCTACAAAGTGGGTGGTTGGTGGGTTTTAGATTTCTTCGTCGTCCGCATCCCAACCATCCTGGCCGTAATCCGGCCAGGGCTCTCCGGATGGCGAGAGATGCTTTAGGGAATTTAGGATATCGCCAAAGGGTGAGTATTGGAAGATGTCCGCGGCGGTGAACTCCATGACCGGCGCCCAATCAGATTCGATTGGCAGGGGCGCGGGAGGTTCAGAGTCCGGCAGGGAGTCCGGCACCTCGGAGTCATGAGCTTTGCAAGGGACAAGGTTAGTGTTCGGCTCCATCCCCGTGGAAGTTGCAGCCCCCGAGGCGGTGTCCAGCCACCGGTCCTCGATCTGCGCGATTGGCTCCGGACTAAGGGCCAGAGCGGATTCGTGTGCGGCCACCAAGGCACTGTCCGGCGGCAGAGCTAAATCATGCCCATCGTGACAGCGCGTCGCGCTCGGCTGTGGCTCGAGTCTGTCGAAGATAAAGTCCCCGCGGATGTCGGCCGTGAAGTTTACACTTCCGAACCTGACCTGATGGCCAGGGGCGTAGCTTTCGATCTGCTCCAGATGGCCAAGTGAATTGGCCCGCAGTGCGAAGCCGCCGAATACGAAGATCTGTCCGGGGAGAAAAGTCTCACCCTGGACGGCGTTGTTGTTGATTGGAGGAGCCATCAAGCCTATCGGTGACGACACAGAGGAACTCTCAATGAAAGCACCAATGTCGGTGTCAAAACCGGCGGATCTCGGGTAGGGGGTCCCGAACTGTGCATGTAGGCGGATGGTAACAGGAGACAAGGGACACGATGTTTTACCCAGGTTCGGGCCCTCTTGATGGAGGTAAAACCCTACGTCCTGTTTGATTAATATTGATGATGTGTATTACAAGAGTGGATCTACCACGAGATCAAGGAGGCTAAACCATAGAAGCTAGCCTATGGTATGATTGTTGTAATGGAGATTGTGTCCTACGGACTAAAGCCCTCTGGTTTATATAGACACCGGAGAGGGCTAGGGTTACACAGAGTCGGTTACAACGGTAGGAGATCTACATATCCGTATTGCCAAGCTTGCCTTCCACGCCAAGGAAAGTCCCATCCGGACACGGGACGGAGTCTTCAATCTTGTATCTTCATAGTCTTGGAGTCCGGCGGACGATGATAGTCCGGCTGTCTGGACACCCCCTAGTCCAGGACTCCCTCAGTCACCGAACCTTAAGTGTGTAGACCCTACGGGTTCGGGAGACATGCAGACATGACCGAGACGCCTCTCCGGTCAATAACCAACAGCTGGATCTGGATACCCATGTTGGCTCCCACATGCTCCTCGATGATCTCATCGGATGAACCATGATGTCGAGGATTCAATCAATCCCGTATACAATTCCCTTTGTCAATCGGTACGTTACTTGCCCGAGACTCGATCGTCGATATCCCAATACCTCATTCAGTCTCGTTCCCGGCAAGTCACTTTACTCGTACCGTAATGCATGATCCCGTGACCAGACACTTGGTCACATTGAGCTCATTATGATGATGCATTACCAAGTGGGCCCATTGATACCTCTCCATCATACGGAGTGACAAATCCCAGTCTCGATTGATGCCAACCCAACAGACACTTTCGGAGATACCCGTAGTGCACCTTTATAGCCACCCAGTTACGTTGTGACGTTTGGCACACCCAAAGCACTCCTACGGTATCCGGGAGTTGCACAACTCATGGTCTAAGGAAATGATACTTGACACTTGGAAAAGCTTTAGCTAAACGAACTAAACGATATTTGAGCTATGCTTAGGATTGGGTCTTGTCCATCACATCATTCTCCTAATGATGTGATCCCGTTATCAACGACATCCAATGCCCATAGTCAGGAAACCATGACTATCTATTGATCAACGAGCTAGTCAACTAGAGGCTTACTAGGGACATGTTGTGGTCTATGTATTCACACGTGTAATACGATTTCTGGATAATACAATTATAGCATGAATAATAGACAGTTAGCATGAACAAAGAAATATAATAATAACCATTTATTATTGCATCTAGGGCATATTTTCAACAGTCTCCCACTTGCACTAGAGTCAATAATCTAGTTACATTGTGATGTATCGAACACCCATTGCGTCCTGGTGTTGATCATGTTTTGCTCTAGGGAGAGGTTTAGTCAACGGATCTGCTACATTCAGGTCCGTATGTACTTTACAAATATCTATGTCTCCATCTTGAACATTTTCACGGATGGAGTTGAAGCGATGTGCCTGGTCTTCTTGTGAAACCTCAGCTCCTTGGCAAGTGCAATAGCTCCAGTGTTGTCACAGAAGAGTGTAATCGGCCCCGACGCATTGGGTATGACTCCTAGGTCGGTGATGAACTCCTTCACCCAGATTGCTTCATGCGCTGCCTTCGAGACTGCCATGTACTCCGCTTCACATGTAGATCCCGCCACGACGCTCTGCTTGCAACTGCACTAGCTTACTGCCCCACCATTCAAAATATACACGTATCCGGTTTGTGACTTCGAGTCATCCAGATCTGTGTCAAAGCTAGCGTCGACGTAACCCTTTATGACGAGCTCTTCTTCACCTCCATATATGAGAAACATGTCCTTAGTCATTTTTAGGTACTTAAGGATGTTCTTGACTACTGTCCAGTGTTCCATGCTGGGATTACTTTGGTACCTTCCTACCAAACTTACGGCAAGGTTTATATAAGGTCTGGTACAGGTCATGGCATACATGATAGACCATATGGCTGAGGCATAGGGGACGACACTCATCTTTTCTCTATCTTCTGCCGTGGTCGGGCATTGAGCTGATCTCAATTTCACACCTTGCAACACAGGCAAGAACCCCTTCTTGGACTGATCCATATTGAACTTCTTCAATATCTTATCAACGTATGTGCTTTGTGAAAGACCTATGAGGCGTCTTGATCTATCTCTATAGATTTTGATGCCTAATATGTAAGAAGCTTCTCCAAGGTCCTTCATTGAAAAACACTTATTCAAGTAGGCCTTTATGCTGTCCAAAAGTTCTATATCATTTTCCATCAAAAGTATGTCATCCACATATAATATGAGAAATGCTACAGAGCTCCCACTCACTTTCTTGTAAACGCAGGCTTCTCCATAAGTCTGCATAAACCCAAATGCTTTAATCATCTCATTAAAGCGAATGTTCCAACTCCGAGATGCTTGCACTAGCCCATAGATTGAGCGCTGGAGCTTGCATACCTTGTTAGCATTCTTAGGGTCGACAAAACCTTCCGGCTGCATCATATACAGTTCTTCCTTAAGGTGACTGAGGGAGTCCTGGACTAGGGGGTGTTCGGACAGCCGGACTATCATCGTCCGCCGGACTCCAAGACTACGAAGATACAAGATTGAAGACTCCGTCCCATGTCCGGATGGGACTTTCCTTGGCGTGGAAGGCAAGCTTGGCGATACGGATATGTAGATCTCCTACCATTGTAACCGACTCTGTGTAACCCTAGCCTTCTCCGGTGTCTATATAAACCGGAGGGCTTTAGTCCGTAGGATACAACATACATTACAACAATCATACCATAGGCTAGCTTTAGGGTTTAGCCTCCTTGATCTCGTGGTAGATCCACTCTTGTACTACTCATATCATCAATATTAATCAAGCAGGACGTAGGGTTTTACCTCCATCAAGAGGGCCCGAACCTGGGTAAAACATCGTGTCCCTTGTCTCCTGTTACCATCCGCCTAGACGCACAGTTCGGGACCCCCTACCGGAGATCCGCCGGTTTTGACACGACATTGGTGCTTTCATTGAGAGGTCCTCTGTGTCGTCACCGATAGGAAGGATGCCTCCACCCGTCTTCAAGGACGGTGTTTTCACCAAAGGGGCCTTGGCCGCCGGCCAAACTATTCGGCTATGTGGTTTTCTTATGACCGCCTATTCGGCCATGGCTTCGACGATGACTTCTCGAGTCGTCAAAAGCAATCTCCACGTCAGCTCGGAATTCGCCGAGTGGCTGGATCCGATAGAGCTCTCGTCTGTCAACGAACTCTTGGATCGCATCGCCGCCCTGGGAGTCACTACGGACTACAATCAGATTGGGCTTAAAACCGATCTGAGAGAGATTAACTCTCCCCATGTCACCCACCATGTCGCAGTGGTAGAGGGACAATGCGGCGACTTTTTTCCTGTATTAAAAACTAGACATGCCCGGGCTCCCGAACCCTCCACGCCGGATTCCCGCGGAGGAACAGAATTCGATCGAGCACTGAACTTAAAGTCAGGCATCAGGCCGGACTCGTTGGACAACGTCCAGCAATCCAAGCTTCCAAAATTGGAAACTTCACGGCCTTTAAGCCCCGAGATGGGTAGGGATCCGGAATTTATTCCACCCACCCACCCAGACATATGCGATCTATCCCTAATACGGCAAGACCCCGCTGAAACAGTACATCACTACAGGGCCCGATTCCTCCTGGTCATGGACAGGATAAAGGACTGCCGAGAGGAAAACACAATTTCAATCTTTTGCAATAATTGCACGGACAAGGGAATATTGAACGCCATCGGCCGTCGTAAAATCACACACTTCACCGATCTGGCGTCCATAGTACAAAAATACTGTGCGATGGAGAGTTTCTGGAAAACCGAAAATCAGTTTTGGGATAATTCGGCTCTGAATACAACCCTAGTCTGCAACAAAAGGGTGTATCATACTCAGGCCCCAGATACAAAAACCAAAAAGCAAAAACCCCATAAAGGGCACGGAACCGTACTGGAGGGATGGCTCAGCGGACCCTGTAAGCTTCATAGTACAGAGGGCGCCGTCCCAGCACATAGCCTTCGAGCATGTTGGATATTACGGCAGGTGGCCAAAAGTGGCGAGGAGCTTCTAGCCCCAGAAAACCACTCCAACAATACCGGTATGGTATCAACAGTCTTCGAGACCTTCGCATCAAATAATATGCGAAAATGAACAATTTGCGGCCTCGCCGAAGTCTACCAAGTAGCAACGGCAAATCCATGGAGCGACACAGCCGTCACCTTCAACGCCAGCGACGAACCTAAATTCCGAACAGCCCGAGCACCAGCCGCACTGGTGCTTAGTCCCATAGTGGATGGCTTTCGACTTACAAAGGTCCTCATGGATGGCGGCAGCGGACTAAACCTCATCTACGAGGAAACTCTTCAAAAAATGGAAATAGACTGGAGCCGTATTGAGCGAAGCAGCACAACCTTCAGAGGAATAATCCCTAGCCGGGAAGCGCGCTGCACCGGAAAAATAACACTCGATGTGGTGTTCGGCTCGCCGGAGAATTACAGATCCGAAGAAGTCACGTTCCAAGTGGCCCCGTTCAACAGCGAATATCACGCTATATTAGGACGAGAGGCATTCACAATTTTCTAAGCCGTACCCCATTACGGGTACATGAAGCTCAAAATGCCTGGGCCCGGCGGAATAATCACTCTCGCTAGTGATCCAGACATAGCACTCTGCGCCGAAAACAAGACAGCCGCACTAGCCCTGGAGGCACTATCCGAAGCCCTAGCGGCAGAAGAACTCACCGCGCTGCGCTCTACGGTGAACAGGGATGATGTGATACTCGATAAAAGATCCAAGTCCACCTCTTTCAAACCAACAGATGAAATAGTAAAATTCCAGGTCCATCCAACGGACCCAACAAAGACGGCCTCCATTGGGGCACAATTGAATCCCGAAGTAGACGCCGCATTGCGCGAATTCCTTCAGGAAATTTGGGACATTTTCGCCTGGCATCCTTCGGATATGCCCGGAATCCCACGCAGGTTGGCAGAACACAGCCTAAACATCCTAAAAGGATTCAAGCCAGTCAAATAGGCTCTTCGACGATTTTCCGAACCCAAAAGACAGGCAATGGGAGAAGAGCTAGCCAAACTATTGGAAGCCGGATTCATCAGAGATATCAAACATCCGGATTGGCTAGCAAATCTGGTAATGGTACCAAAGAAGGACAAATCCTGGCGCCTATGCGTCGATTTTAAAGACCTCAATAAGGCTTGCCCAAAGGATCCCTTCCCCCTCCCCTGCATCGACCAAATTATCGATGCTACCGCAGGGCACGATTCGTTGTGCTTCCTCGACGCATACTCCGGCTACCATCAAATCAAGATGGCAGAAGCAGATCAAGCTGCAACGGCATTCATCACTCCATACGGACCATTCTGCTTCAACACGATGCCCTTCGGACTTAAAAATGCCGGCGCAACATATCAGCACATGATTCAAACATGTCCGGCTACCCAGATCGGCAAAATAGTCGAGGCATACGTAGATGACGTAGTCGTCAAAACCAAACACGTCGAAACTCTAGTAGACGACTTGAGGCTCACATTCGACAACCTCAGAGCATATGACATCAAGCTAAATCCGGAAAAATGCGTTTTCGGCGTACCAACCGGAAAGCTGCTGGGCTTCATTGTATCCGGTAGAGGAATTGAAGCAAACCCGGCCAAGATCCGAGCTCTGTCACAGTTGGATATTCCAAAAGACCTCAAGCAGATACAAAAATTAACCGGATGCGTGGCAGCTCTAAGCCGTTTTATCTCCCGCTTGGGAGAAAAGGCACTGCCCCTTTATCGCCTCCTTAGGCGCACCGAACACTTCGAGTGGACGGATGCTGCCACTGCCGGACTCGAAGAAATAAAGGCCATATTGGCAACAAATCCGGTCCTAGCCGCGCCAAACCTAGGCGAACCCATGTTGTTATACATCGCAGCAACACATCAAGTTGTAAGCGCGGTACTCGTCGTTGAACGAGAGACAGAAGGGCATAAATTCCCTCTTCAAAAACCAGTGTACTACGTATCCACTGTGTTAACCCCCTGCAAATCCCGTTACCCGCACTATCAAAAGATAGCCTACGCGGTGTTCATGGCATCCCGGAAGCTCCGACACTACTTTCAAGAGTGTTCGATAACAGTGGCCTCTGAAGTACCACTCAATGACATTATAAACAACCGCGATGCAACGTGTAGGATTGCAAAATGGGCCATCGAGCTCCTACCATTCGACATAACCTACAAGCCTCGGCGAGCTATAAAGTCACAAGTTTTGGCTGACTTTGTCGCTGAATGGACCGAAGCCGAACTCCCTAAAGAGTACGGCGCATACTCCAATTGGACTACGCACTTCGACGGCCCCAAAATGTTGGCCGGACTGGGGGCTGGCGTTGTCTTGACGTCCCCAACCGGGGACGCAGTCCAAGACGTACTTCAAATAATGTACATGGACTCCAACAACGCAGCCGAATACGAGGCCCTCCTACATGGTCTCCGGATGGCAATCTCCATGGGCATTCAGCGCCTAGAGGTGCGCGGGGATTCAAACCTTGCAATATCCCAAATAAACAGAGACTTTGACGCCAAGGATCTGAAAATGGCAGCATATCGCAACGCTGTCCTAAAAATATCAGCTCGGTTTGAAGGACTTGAATTCCATCACATAGCCCGAGATAATAACCAAGCAGCCGACGTACTGGTACGCATCGGTGCAAAACGTGACGCTGTCCCTCCAAATATCTTCCTGGAACGGCTCTTCAAGCCGTCCGTACTATGGGAAGGGGAGACTGGAAATGACAAACTGGAAACAACCGCGCCAACCGGCGATCCAGCCGATGACATAACACCTTCAGCCCACGACATAATGGCAGTAATCGCCCCGTGGACAGAACCATTCCTAGCCTACTTGCTTAGGCAGGAACTCCCCGAAGACCAAAATGAGGCCCGCTGCATAGTCCGGCGATCGAAAGCCTACAAGGTCCATGAGGGAGAACTTTATAAGAAAAGTACAACCGGAGTCCTTCAAAGGTGTATCTCCGAAGAGGAAGGGTGAAACCTCCTGGCTGAAATTCATGCCGGACTAGGGAGAACTTTATAAGAAAAGTACTGGATTTTATTGGTCGACGGCCCGGGCAGATGCCCAGGACTTAGTCCAGAGATGCGTCGGCTGTCAGCTCTTTGCTAATCAGAGCCATATGCCACCCACCGCCCTCAAAACTATACCCATTACCTGGCCGTTTGCGGTCTGGGGGCTTGATATGGTTGGACCCCTTAAAGGGGAACCCACAAGCAAAGGTACCTATTGGTCATGGTGGATAAATTCACCAAATGGATGGAGGCCAAACCAGTCAAAACGGCAGAGTCCGGACCAGTGATAGACTTCATATCCGGGGTCGTACACCGTTACGGTGTCCCCCACAGCATCATCACCGACAACGGCACGAACTTCACGGCCGACGAGGTTAAGTCATGGTGCGAAAATATGGGCATTAAGCTCGACTACGCTTCAGTCTATCACCCTCAAACCAACGGTCAAGTGGAACGAGCAAATGGTCTAATAATGAGCGGCATTAAACCCAGACTAGTGCGGTCACTTACAAAATCCGACACGCACTGGGTAGAGGAGCTCGACTCCGTACTCTGGGGGCTGCGGACAACGCCTAACCGCACTACTGGATTCACACCATTTTTTATGGTATACGGCGCAGAGGCGGTCTTGCCCTACGACATCATTCATGACTCACCTAGAGTGCGCATGTACGAAGAACGAGAAGCCGAGCTGGATCGGCAGGACAGCTTGGACGCATTGGAGGAAGAACGCGACATCACCAAGGCTCGTTCCACATTTTATCAGCAGCAGGCTCGAAGATATCAAAGCAGAGAAGTACGGGCCAAGACTTATAACGTTGGCGAACTAGTTCTACGCCTGCCGGACAAGAAAAAGGACAAGCTCAAGCCCAAATGGGAGGGCCCCTTCATCATCGACCAAGTCTTGACCGGCGGGGCGTACCGTCTGCGAAATGCATCGGACAACCGATTCGAGCCGAACCCATGGAACGCAGCCCGTCTCCGAAGATTCTACGCCTAGCACCGGATTAAGAGTTCGTCCCCTTCCCCCGTTCAAATCTTTTACACTCCAGCTGCATTTCGTTTCTCTTTCTTCTCTTAACCTTTCTTCATAAAAGGCCCTTAAGAGCCCACTCGCGCATTGTTCGCACACACTTGATGTGCCATCCGCACTCATTATACCTGGGGGCTTCTTTTCAAGAAGCTCAATTGTAAGGGCTTCATGCCTAGCACATGTGTCAAGCTTCCACATGTACCTTTTACTCACCATTATATGCATCGATATGACTTAAGTTTTGGCCAAGCTGGGTAGCCTGGCTCCTGTGCTTACCCCTACGTTCCCGATTGTTCAGCTAGGAGGTAAAGGGAGCACCTCTGCGATTGTTACTGCCGGGTCAGCCGGATGTGTACCTCAGACTGGGTGAAGCCGAAAGCTAGCGTTCTTAAGGGAATATTCGGTCGGTGACTTGAAAGATGATTTCTTACCTACCTGTTTATCTGCCCCCAGATGTTTTTCTGCTTTTTTCGCAGTCCGGACATGCACTTTAGGGCATGCCTCCCAGGGAAAGGAACCCCTAACGAAACTATTCTCCCTAGAAGATGTTTCTTACTAACCATGTAATATAACATACCTAGTTGGGCACTTGTCTGATAAAGCACTAATGACCCCTACGCCTGGTCTCCATGCATACCCCGGTTCTTTCTTAACCAAAAAGGTATTCGGACACACTCCGGACTCTAGGGTCCCGAGGTCGAAGCGAAAAGGTCGGCAAAGACAAACGATCTACAATCCGGCTAGAAGGCATTTCACATGTCATTTTAAAATACATTGTCAAATTTACTGATTGTATTCCTCCTCAATCCCGTCTAACAGGCTGTCTAACTTACAGTCCCATTGGGAAAATTTAGCAGCCAACTCTACTAGGCTGTATACTAAACTCACAGGGATCTCCTTCCCATCGGGCCCCACCAGTCCAACTTCAGCCATGTGGTTGGGATCCGCCTTCTTGTACCGCGTCTTCACCATGGCCCAAGCCTCCCTGGCACCCTGGTGGCAGGCCGAAATCTTCCATAAACAGAAGCGCTGCCGCACTCCCTGGAGTTTCTCCGCAAGCTCCCCAAGGCCCTCGGGTAGGGAGACGACTGGCCATAATGCCTGGACAACGCCGCTCATCGCCTGCCAAACTCATTCGAGCAGTTGCAACAGCTCGGGAAGTTGATCACCCGTCGATATGGGCATCTCCTCCGCAGGGCGACCTGTGACTATACCTACAAGACATATTCTGTCAATTGACTTCCTCGCCGAACTCTTCTTTTTCAAAGGAGTCCGCTCAAGCACTTATTATAGATTCCGCGACGAAGCCGCTGATTCTCCTTAACGGAGCCGGACAGCTCGACCCGAACGCCTTTCAGCTCTTCTCCAAGCTGGGCGTGGGCATCTTGAAGCTTGTTCCTCTCCTGCTGTACTCTATTCAGCACCCTCTCGCCGGCCTTCAGCTGGCGCAGCAGTTCCTGCCTGTCCGGATCTTGCCCGGCAGCACCTGCAATGTCATTATTAGACTTGTGCGCACGCCGCACATCGCTTATATTTACCAAAAAAATGTGTTACTAGGAGGGGCCTCTATGTCTCCTCCTGCGGCAGCAAGTGCGGCCTCAAGTTGGGCCTTGCATTCTTGCAGCTCCTGAGACAGCTGGGCATTCTTCTCGGTAAGAGCCTGCGTTTCAAATGATCCTTAAATCAGTTCACACAACTACTTTAAGTCTCGGGGGCTACTGGCATATATAACCATTAAATTCCCTTACCCGTATGTCTTTTACATACTGCTCCGTGGCTCTGGTAAAACCATCTTGAGCAGCACGGAGGTGCGCGTCCCCCTCGTTAAAAGCGTTCAGCGCCTCAGGGGAAAAGCACGCGTCACGAAATACTGTCCGGTGGCGCCTATCGTTCATGGCGCTCTCCACCTCAGATTTGGTGGCGGATAGTCTGTCGGCATCCTCCGTTGGAGGAGTATCCGACCCGCGCCTTGCGCTTGCCTCCCCCTCCAGGCCGGGCGCTGGAGCCTGGCTGGTATAGGCCGGATCGGCAACCTCTACGCCTGCAGTCCGGCGGGCGCTTTTTCTCCTACAAAGATCATGAGCACTCAGACGCTTCCTAGGAACGTTGCTCTGAATATTTAAATACGAGCTATACCTTTGCGGCGACATTTCAGTCCATGCCGCGCTCCTTTTCTGCCTGCTAGTCCGGACTGGCCTTTGTTGGTCAGCTGCCGCGGGCTCGGCTTCCTGCCTTGAAGGCGCTTCCTGTAAAACACCATCGTTCGCGAAGGTCAGAAATGGGCAAGGAAGAGATAATGGTGTCCAGACCTCGGTCACAATCACCTGGAAAGCCGGATATAGTCCGGGGTAGTCTGCCGTAATGGCGACTAAAGCATTATCCATACCGAGCTGGTGGAACACCCCGTCGATCAGCTCCACCTTGATATTCAGATCCTCTTCGGAGGCCGGATCCTAGGATCTTTCTGGATCCTCGGGTTGCGGAGCTGGACTTACCATGTCCTCCACAATCCGGCGTAGTTCCTGCGCCGAAGACATAATGTAAGAAGCTTAAACTTCGAAAGCATGGGTTGAGCCCTTAAAAGTGTTCGCTTACCCAGCCTCTAGGGTTGTTCATGGAAAACCCATTTAAGGGGTTCGTTCGAAGGAAGTCCTCCTTCTCCCCCTTGTACAGGCCGGACAGGATCTGCACCAGATCCTCGGTCGAATCCGGCCCTTCGCGGCCGTGGCGGGTGGCATCATCTTCCCCATTGAAATCCCACATGGGGTGGCCCCTGTATTGCAATGGATGTACCCCCCGCATGATGCATGTGGCCATGACTCCAATCATGGTCAACCCGGAATGGGCCAGTGATCTTATTCGGCCCATCAGGTAATGGACGCTCTTGTCTCCCTCCAATTGGGGGCTCCGCGGGCGCCAACTAAGGCGTTTCTTCAGAGGAGTAGCACTGAACTCCGGGAGGCCGATCCGGACTGGGTCCGGCAGCGGAGCGTTTTCTATGTAAAACCACTCCGAAGGCCAGTCTTCGGACGCCTTCTTGGGGGTTTCGGATGGATATCCGGTCCCGGCAATGCGCCATACTTCGGCGCCACCCACTTGATATATAGATCCCTCATGAGGACGGGGTACGAGGCAGAACAACCTCTTCCACAGTGCAAAATGGGGCTCGATGCCCAGGAATAGCTCGCAAAGAGCTACGTAGCCCGCGATATGCAGGACAGAGGCGGGTGTAAGGTGATGGAGCTGGAGTCCGTAGAACTCCAGGAGCCCGCGGAGGAACGGATGTATCGGAAATCTGAGTCCCCTTATCAGATAGGGGACGAAGCATACCCGCTCCCCTTTGTTGGGACTTGGGGTAGCCTCTGCTTGCTTCCCACCTTGGCAGGTGGCCAGCCCGGCTCGAACCAGGATCATGAAGGCCGGAGGAAGATATCCCCCCGCTTGGAGCTTCACTAGCTCGTTGTGTGGAACAGAGCACCTCCTCCAATCTCCTGGCGGTGGGCTGGGAGCGCGAGAAGAGGAGCCGCATCGACGGTCCATGATGGAATGGACTTTCGGGTCAAAGGCACTCCGATGAGCATTCGCGGAAGGAAGATGGTGTGATTTGGATCTGGATTATTGCCTCTTTTGTAGGCGGAAGATTTGCACGACTAGGGGGTGAAACATAAAAGACACCCTGGCTTTTCGCGTTCGTGCGACGCGTGGAAGAAGGTCATTATTGGGCGTAGAAGCCGAGAAGCACAGCATTTATGAGGAAGCCGGACACTGTTCGGCAGGTACATGGAACTTGAAGGGAGAACCCGCCTTGCAACGCTGAAGACTATATACGCGCTGGACTTATCGTCATTGAAGCCTGGTTCGGGGGCTACTGAGGGAGTCCTGGACTAGGGGGTGTCTGGACAGCCGGACTATTATCGTCCGCCGGACTCCAAGACTACGAAGATACAAGATTGAAGACTCCGTCCCGTGTCCGGATGGGACTTTCCTTGGCTTGGAAGGCAAGCTTGGCGATACGGATATGTAGATCTCCTACCATTGTAACCGACTCTGTGTAACCCTAGCCTTCTCCGGTGTCTATATAAACCGGAGGGCTTTAGTTCGTAGGACACAACATACATTACAACAATCATACCATAGGCTAGCTTTAGGGTTTAGCCTCCTTGATCTCGTGGTAGATCCACTCTTGTACTACCCATATCATCAATATTAATCAAGCAGGACGTAGGGTTTTACCTCCATCAAGAGGGCCCGTACCTGGGTAAAACATCGTGTCCCTTGTCTCCTGTTACCATCCGCCTAGACGCACAGTTCGGGACCCCCTACCCGAGATCCGCCGGTTTTGACACCGACAGTGACCGTTAAGAAATGCCTTTTTGACGTCCATTTGCCATATCTCATAATCATAGTATGCGGCAAGTGCTAACATGATTCGGACGGACTTCAGCTTCGCTATGGGAGAGAATGTCTCATCATAGTCAATCCCTTGAACTTGTCGATAACCCTTAGCGACAAGTCGAGCTTTATATATGGTGACATTACCATCCACGTCCGTCTTCTTCTTAAGGATCCATTTGTTTTCTATTGCTCGCCGATCATCGGGCAAGTCTGTCAAAGTCCACACTTTGTTTTCATACATGGATCCTATCTCGGATTGCATGGCTTCAAGCCATTTGTTGGAATCTGGGCCCGCCATCGCTTCTTCAAAGTTCGAAGGTTCACCATTTTCTAACAACATGATTTCTAAGACAGGGTTGCCGTACCACTCTGGTGCGGAACGTGTCCTTGTGGACCTTCAAAGTTCAGTAAGAGCTTGATCCGAAGTATCTTGATCATCATCATTAACCTCCTCTCTTGTCAGAGCAGGCACCACAGGAACATCTTCCTAAGCTGCGCTACTTACCGGTTCAAGAGGTAGTACTTCATCAAGTTCCACTTTCCTCCCACTTAATTCTTTCGAGAGAAACTCTTTCTCCAAAAAGGACCTGTTCTTGGCAACAAAGATCTTGCCCTCGAATCTTAAGTAGAAAGTATACCCAATGGTTTCCTTAGGGTATCCTATGAAGACGCATTTTTCCGACTTGGGTTCGAGCTTCTCACATTGAAGTTTCTTGACATAAGCATCGCATCCCCAAACTTTTAGAAACGACAGCTTAGGTTTCTTCCCAAACCATAATTCATACGGTGTCGTCTCAACGGATTTAAACGGTGCCTATTTAAAGTGAATGTAGCTGTCTCTAGAGCGCATCCCCAAAATGATAGCGGTAAATCGGTAAGTGACATCATAGATCGCATCATATCCAATAGAGTGCGATGACGACGTTCGGACACACCATTTCGCTGAGGTGTTCTAGGCGGCGTGAGTTGTGAAACGGTTCCACATTTCCTTAAGTGCGTACGAAATTCGTGACTTAAATATTCACCCCCACGATCTGATCGTAAGAACTTTATCTTTCGGTCACGTTGATTCTCTACCTCATTCTGAAATTCCTTGAACTTTTCAAAGGTCTCAGACTTGTGCTTCATCAAGTAGACATACCCATATCTACTCAAGTCATCAGTGAGAGTGAGAACATAATGATATCCTCCGCGAGCCTCAACGCTCATTGGACCGCACACATCAGTATGTATGATTTCCAATAAGTTGGTTGCTCGCTCCATTGTTCCAGAGAACGGAGTCTTGGTCATCTTACCCATGAGGCATGGCTCGCATGTCTCAAATGATTCATAATCTAGAGACTCCAAAAGTCCATCAGCTTGGAGCTTCTTCATGCGCTTGACACCAATGTGACCAAGGCGGCAGTGCCACAAGTATGTGGGACTATCGTTATCAACTTTACATCTTTTAGTATTCACACTATGAATATGTATAACATTACGCTCGAGATTCATTAAGAATAAACCATTCACCAGCGGGGCATGACGATAAAACATATCACTCATATAAATAGAACAACCATTATTCTCGGATTTAAACGAGTAGCCATCTCGAATTAAACGAGATCCTGATACAATGTTGATGCTCAAAGCTGGTACTAAATAACAATTATTGAGGTTCAAACTAATCACGTAGGTAAATGTAGAGGTAGCTTGCCAATGACGATCACATCGACCTTGGAACCATTCCCGACGCGCATCGTCACCTCGTCCTTCGCCAGTCTTTGTTTATTCCGCAGCTCCTGCTTTGAGTTACAAATATGAGCAACCGCATCGGTATCAAATACCCAGGAGCCACTACGAGCACTGGTAAGGTACACATCAATTACATGTATATCACATATACCTTTGGTTTTGCCGGCCTTCTTGTCCGCTAAGTACTTGGGGCAGTTCCGCTTCCAGTGTCTGCTTCCCTTGCAATAAAAGCACTCAGTTTCAGGCTTGGGTCCATTACTCGACTTCTTCCCGGCAACTGGCTTACCGGGCGTGGCAACTCCCTTGCCGTGCTTCTTGAAGTTCTTCTTACCCTTGCCTTTCTTGAACTTAGTGTTTTTATTCACCATCAACACTTGATGT
The DNA here is from genome assembly GCF_018294505.1 of Triticum aestivum. Lineage (NCBI taxonomy): Eukaryota > Viridiplantae > Streptophyta > Magnoliopsida > Poales > Poaceae > Triticum > Triticum aestivum. Next base: position 809,447,654 of record NC_057798.1, on the reverse strand, counting down.
TCCTTTTTGATCTCCACCTCCGCTGATTTTAGCATTGAATATACCTCAGGAATGGTCTTTTCCATCCCCTGCATATTGAAGTTCATCACAAAGCTCTTGTAGCTTGGTGGGAGCGACTGGAGAATTATGTCGACCACCACGTCATCCGGGAGATTAACTCACAGTTGAGATAAGCGGTTGTGCAACCGAGACATTTTGAGTATGTGCTCGCTGACAGAACCATTCTCCTCCATCTTACAACTGTAGAACTTGTCGGAGACTTCATATCTCTCGACCCGGGCGTGAGCTTGGAAAACCATTCTCAGCTCTTGGAACATCTGATATGCTCCGTGCTGCTCAAAATGCTTTTGGAGCCCTGGTTCTAAGCTGTAAAGCATGCCGCACTGAACCAGGGAGTAATCATCACTATGCGACTGCCAGGCGTTCATAACATCTTGAGTTGCTGGGAAAATGGGTGCTTCACCTAGCGGTGCATCTAGGACATATGCTTTCTTGGCAGCTATGAGGATGATCCTCAAGTTCCGGACCCAGTCCGTATAGTTGATGCCATCGTCTTTCAGCTTGGTTTTCTCTAGGAACGCGTTGAAGTCGAGGGCAATATTAGCGTGGGCCATTTGATCTACAAGACATATTGCAAAGATTTTAGACTAAGTTCATGATAATTAAGTTCATCTAATCATAACAATGAAATCCCACTCAGATGACATCCCTCTAGTCATCTAAGTGATCCATGATCCGAGTCAACCAGCCCGTGTCCGATCATCACGTGAGACGGACTAGTCATGATCGGTGAACATCTTCATGTTGATCGTATCTTCTATACGACTCATGTTCGACCTTTCGGTCTTCCGCGTTCCGAGGCCATGTCTGTACATGCTAGGCTCGTCAAGTTAACCTAAGTGTATTGCGTGTGTAAATCTGGCTTACACCCATTGTATTCGAACGTTAGGATCTATCACACCCGATCATCACGTGGTGCTTCGAAACAACGATCCTTCGCAATGGTGCACAGTTAGGGGGAACACTTTTCTTGAAATTATTATGAGGGATCATCTTATTTACTACCGTCGTTCCAAGTAAACAAGATGAAAAACATGATAAACATCACATGCAATCGAATAGTGACATGATATGGCCAATATCATATTGCTCCTTTGATCTCCATCTTCGGGGCGCCATGATCATCTTCGTCACCGGCATGACACCATGATCTCCATCATCATGATCTCCATCATCGTGTCTTCTTGAAGTTGTCACGCCAACGACTACTTCTACTTCTATGGCTAATGCGTTTAGCAATAAAGTAAAGTAATTTACATGGCGTTCTTCAATGACACGCAGGTCATACAAAAATAAAGACAACTCCTATGGCTCCTGCCGGTTGTCATACTAATCGACATGCAAGTCGTGATTCCTATTACAAGAACATGATCATCTCATACATCACATATATCATTCATAACATCCTTTGGCCATATCACATCACAAAACACTTGCTACAAAAACAAGTTAGACGTCCTCTAATTGTTGTTGCAAGTTTTTACATGGCTTCTATAGGTGATCTAGCAAGAACGTTTTCTTACCTACATTAAAGCCACAATGTGATTTGCCAACTTCTATTTACCCTTCATAAGGACCCTTTTCATTGAATCCGCTCCAACTAAAGTGGGAGAGACAGACACCCGGAAGCCACCTTATGCAACTAGTGCATGTCAGTCGGTGGAACCTGTCTCACGTAAGCGTACGTGCAAGGTCGGTCCGGGCCGCTTCATCCCACAATACCGCTGAAGCAAAATAAGACTAGTAGTGGCAAGAAAGTTGTGAACATCTACGCCCATAACAAATTGTGTTCTACTCATGCAAAGAGAACTACGCAAAGACCTAGCTTATGATGCCACTGTTGGGGAACGTTGCATAAAATAAAAAAATTCTTACGTTCACCAAGATCAATATAGGAGTTCGTCCAGCAACGAGAGAGAGGAGTGCATCTACATACCCTTGTAGATCGCGTGCGGAAGCGTTCAAGAGAACGGGGTTGAGGGAGTCGCACTCGTTGTGATCCAAATCACCGGAGATCCTAGCGCCGAACGGACGGCACCTCCGTGTTCAACACACGTACGGTCAGCGTGACATCTCCTCCTTCTTGATCCAGCAAGGGGAAAGGAGAGGTTGATGAAGATCCAGCAGCACGACAGCGTGGTGGTGGGTGCAGCAGGGATCCGGCAGGGCTTCGCCATGCGTCTGCGGGAGGGAGAGGTGTAGTAAGGGGGAAGGGAGGCGCCAAGTGCAAGGGTGCGGCTGCCCTCCCTCCCCCCTCTTTATATAGGGTCCCTAGGGAGGGGCGCCGGCCCTAGGAGATGGGATCTCCTAGGGGGGCGGCGGCCAAGGGGGGAGCCTTGCCCCCTGTCGGTGTCAAAATCGGCGGATCTCGGGTAGGGGGTCCCGAACTGTGCGTCCAGGCGGATGGTAACAGGAGACAAGGGACACGATGTTTTTACCCAGGTTCGGGCCCTCTCAATGGAGGTAAAACCCTACTCCTGCTTGATTGATATTGATGATATGGGTAGTACAAGAGTGGATCTACCACGAGATCAAGGAGGCTAAACCCTAGAAGCTAGCCTATGGTATGATTGTTGTAATGGTTGTTGTCCTACGGACTAAAGCCCTCCGGTTTATATAGACACCGGAGAGGGCTAGGGTTACACAGAGGCGGTTACAATGGTAGGAGATCTACATATCCGTATCGCCAAGCTTGCCTTCCACACCAAGGAAAGTCCCATCCGGACACGGGACGGAGTCTTCAATCTTGTATCTTCGTAGTCTTGGAGTCCGGCGGACGATGATAGTCCGGCTGTCCGGACACCCCCTAGTCCAGGACTCCCTCAGTAGCCCCTGAACCAGGCTTCAATGACGATGAGTCCGGCGCGCATATTGTTCGGCATTGCAAGGCGGGTTCCTCCTCCAAATAATCCATAGAAGATTGTGAACACCAGGATAGTGTCCGGCTCTGCAAAATAATTTCCACATTCCACCGTAGAGAGAATATTATGTACACAAGTTCAATATGCTGACGTATCTTGTAGCATGACGTCACGCCACTACCAAGCCTTTACTTGAATCGTTTTTTATTATACCACCTCGGTGCGTTTAGCGAAGCGGTTTCCTTGGCACGTCTTGTCGAGGCAGAGATCGTGTTCCCCTTATTCCGGGATTCTCATCAATACAGACGTGGGTAACCCAACCGCGCCATTGATGGTGGCGCTTGGGAGATAAGCGAGTTTTACCAGGCCGGTGGGGACGTATAGTCTTCGTCCGCCTATATATAAGGGGATAAGGATCCACCTTTTCACCTACGCCTTCTTCCTCCTTTGCTTATCCATCTCCGCGCACTCTCGAGCTCCAGCGCCCAAGTCCGTGCATCTCGCCTCGACCTTCTCCGACCATGTCCGGAGCGGGAGGCAAATGGCTGGCCTCCTCCGTGACGGAGGACCACATCGCAAAACTGCGCAGTGCCGGATATCTTTCCGACGACATCGCGCACCGGCTGCCCGACAAGGGGCAGCTCATCCCCACCCCCAGGCCCCATGAGAGGGTCTTTTTCATTCCCCACTTCCTCCGCGGACTGGGCTTCCCACTTCACCCCTTTGTCCGGGGGCTCATGTTCTACTACGGCCTGGATTTCCACGATCTGGCGCCGAACTTCGTCCTCAACATCTCGGCGTTTATCTTCGTGTGAGAGGCCTTCCTATGCATCCAGCCCCACTTCGGCATGTGGCTCAAGACCTTCAATGTCAAGCCGAAGGTAGTGAAGGGCACTCATGCGGAGTGCGGAGGCGCCATGTTGGGCAAGATGCCCAACATCATCTGGTTCGAAGGGGCCTTTGTGGAGTCCGTCAAGGGGAGGCAATCGGGGTGGTTCTACATCACCGAGCCGCGCGACCCTAAGTGGGCGGCAGCCCCCGAGTTCAGATCTGGTATCCCTATGCAGCTCACCTCCTGGAAAGAGAAGGGCTTGCTATGGGGTAGTTCGGAGGAGCTGATGGGACTCCAAGCCTGTATCCAGAAGCTGGTGAGCAAGAAGCTCAGGCTGGTCAACGTGGTCCAAGTCATGCTCATCCGCCGGATTCTCCCTTGCCAACAACGGGCGTTTAATTTGTGGGAGTTCAATCCGGCACAGCACCCGGCATTGAGCGGGCTCTTCGACACGACGTACGAAGGTGCCTGGAGGGTGCTGTTCAAGGGCGCTGAGCCTCCCGCATCCGCCACTGAAGATCGCGGATTTCGCTCGCAGCGTCCAGCTGACGAGGTAAGTGATTCTACCCCTTTACGGGACACTTGTTTTCAATAGTTTGACTCTACGCGGGTTTCAATCTCCCTTTTCCTTTGACAGGACTGGATGAGGAAGGCCGAGCAGATCATCTGCCCAGCTCCCATGCCAGAAAACCCAGTCGACGCCCGTCTAGCGGGGCTGCTGGTTCCGGCACCGCATGTGGTGCCGGAGAAGAAGGCCAAGAAGGAGGCCAAGGGAACTCGAAGAAGTTCCCGGCGCCAGGTGGTATTGGACTCATCGTCCGATGGCTCCGAGGCGGACTCCTCCCCCGAAGACGAGGAGGAGAAAGAGGACTCTCTCCCAGAGGAGGGAGAGAGAAAGAGGAAGGCCTCCCCAACAGGGGAGGCCGAAGGGTCCAAGAGGGGAAGGACTATTCCCCCGGACAGCTCCGCCAACATCAACGTTGGCGACGAAGAGTGGCCCTCAAGGGCCAGGCCTCCGGCAAGATCGTAAGTATCTGGATTCCTGAATGATTTACAATTTCTCTTTTGTGTCACATAGTGTCCTTCTAACGCCGCACACTGCCCGTAGTCCGGCCGATGATGATCTCCCCGCTTCATCGAGCGGGTCGTTGGCTCCGTCGGATGTGGATTCCATCCCGACTGCCTCCACCCCTCGCGCCACTGAGGACGCTGAGGTGGGATCCCAGGAAGGGACACATCAGGAGGAGGCTCCGGAGGCGCCACAAGGCAGCCTCCCGGACTTTGTGCCGGACTCCACGCCGGAACCCGCAGTGGTTTCGGAGTCCGGCAGGCGGCCCCTTCGCAAGAAGGGCAAGACCATGACGCCGGCGGCCCCCGTCCAACAGGAGGCGCCGGACAACTTGCTGGAGGCGCTCAAAGGCGCTTCCATCGAGGAAGAACACCGCACTATCATGAGTGCGGTGATTCAGAAGGTTCAGCTCGCCAAGAGCGGGCTGACCGAAGCCTGCAGTAGCCTTCTAACAGGCTTTGAGGTAAGAAGTTAAAATTATGTAACGTAATACCGCATAGACAGTAGCCCCTGATGCTCGGTTCGGTGTTCGGAAAGAAAAGCCGGACTGAGGATCTAAAAAGATATACGCAGGGTTGCTAAAAATTATGTCAATATGGGTTTGCAGGCTGCGCTGCTGACCTCTGCCGCACTAACTGCAAAGGTCGGTGCTTTGAAGCAGGACCTCGAGCGGTCCGAGCAAGAGCTCGGCCGTGCCAAGAAGCAGATCGAGGACAAAGAAGGTGAGTAACACCACTTTGAATAGTTACCTTACAGAAAAGGATTTAGGTTGCAATAACAATAACAAGGATAACGTGGGTACTGCAGGGGCCACGAACGAGGTGGCAACCCTGAAGGAGGCTATGTTCGCGGCCGAACGCAATGCGGCCACAGAACGGGCAGAGCGGGAGAAGCAGGAGGCGCGGGTGGCGGAGGTGCGGCAAGAGCTCCAGGCTCTCATGGAAAAGCATGAGAGTTTGGAGCGTGACTCGAAGACTCGAGAGTCCGAGCTTGCCTCGGCTCTCGAAAGTGACAAAGCCTCCAAGGCCGAGGCCCATAAGGCCCTTCAGGAGGTTGAGGATGTGAAGAAAATAGCGGCGGGTAAGGCATTTTTCATGCAAAGCAAGCATGTTAATGTAGACTACCTGACACTTACCCGAATTCGGAGCTCTCCAGGGGCGTTTGCAAATCTGCCTCACAGTGTATCCGATGCCGCCGCGTTCTACCGTGGCGAGGAGGGGAGCTCAACGGAGAAGGTCTTCTGGTCTCAGTACGCTGAGGCCGGCCATCCGGTGCCCCCTAGCGACCAGCTGAAGCAGCTGGTCGGGCTCCACAAGGTAGCCGAGCAGGCCATGAAGGGCCTCATAGTCCGGCTGTGGCCTGGAGAGGCCATGCCTGGGAGCTACTTCGGCCTCGTGCGGCGGCTGGTGGATGTGTGCCCCTGGGTGGAGGTCATTAAGCGCTCCGCCTGTATTGAAGGTGCTCGTCGGGCTCTTGCCCGCGCAAAGGTGCACTGGGGCAAGCTGGATGCGGAAAGTCTTATCACTGACGAGCCGCCAGCGGGCAAGGAGTATCGTACGCCCGAGATGTACTATAAGACTGTCCTGAAGGGTGCCCGCAAGATTGCGGATGAGTGCCCCAGAGATGTAATTATTGAGTAAACTCGCTATGTATTATCCTGTGCGCTAAAAACTTTGTTCATATGCGCTAAGCAACGCTTGTTTAATTTAAAATATTACCTTCTGTGCGGCCGTTTATAAAATCTGAGCGATGGAAAGTCGTCAGCTTCAGCCCCCATGCCACTAGTGCTGGGGTGTCGGGATAAACTTGAGCACTCTTGCTCCCATTTTTGGGTCCATCTAGGGAGGCGCTCAACACAACGAACAAGGCAACCGGACTTATAATGCTTGAACACTCTCACTTAGCCATAGAATTCTATAATTTTAAATTTCGGCGAAGCCCCTAGTATTCGAAAGACCGAGTTCGGGGCGCTATCCACGCCTTGGCCGGACATGATCCGGTTCTTCGCTCGAAGTGGCATAAGTCTTTAGGGACTCGAAAAGACCTCTCGAACAGCGACCAGTCTCTCGCCTTATCATGCCAGTCAGTTTTAGCTTTCTCCACTGAGGCGCTCGCCCAGCTCAACTGGGGCGCAATCGCAGTGGTTCTCCCAGTGCTACCTTAGCCGACGGAACGGAACGTAAGGTACCAAAACATGGGAGCCGGGCAAACCCAACTATTGACCCAAGACATGATTCGGAGCCGATTCATATAATGCTATAAGTTTGGGGTGCCGCACTTGTGAAAGTGTTCGGACTTATCACACCAAAATGCTTGGAACATAAGCCCCTGGTGTATTCGGCCATACCAGAATATACGGGTGCACGATGTCGTTAATGAACATATATGTAAAGTGATGCAATTATAGGCAAAAAATGCTGCAGTATTTATTTTAAGGAATTCTGCTATGAGTGCGGAATGATACAAATAGTGCGGTAAGCAAGGGATTGGACTAATTAAACATGTCCCCCTCTAGGAATGGGCTGCGGACTGGTGTGTATAATCAAATTTAATGCTCGTAATGGAGACCACCTGAGTGTTCATCGCAGCCTTTTTCCCTCCCTGGCTGTTGCATCGTGAGTTCGGCGGGTTTGCCGCCGGACAGGGCCTCTGGTGAACGGAGTCCTGTGTATAAAAAGAATGAATAAAAATAAAAAGAGCGACACACTTGGGAGCCCCTGGTGTGGTCGAGCCGCACTCTAGGTCTGTTGTGGTCGTGCCCCTCCCCCTATGCCCATGGTATCTCCAGAGTGTAATGATGTACGCGGAGGGCTGGTCTTGCAATCATGCGAGGGCTGGGGTTGGGGCCGCATTGCTACGCGTGCTCGGAACGTGCCAGGTGGTCTTGATTGATGTTGCTCCGGGCGCGTTTGGCCGTGTCCGGTCGTTTAACGGCCGGACTCAAAAATTGCCTTAAAAGGCTGCTCTGTACTTCTGCCGCGAGAGCCGCTGTATGTTCCTCCGTTCGGAGGGAGCGTTCCATATTTCCGTTGACCGTGATGACTCCACGAGGGCCTGGCATCTTGAGCTTGAGGTATGCATAATGCGGCACCGCGATGAACTTTGCAAACGCGGTTCATCCGAGCAGAGCGTGATAGCCGCTGCGGAACGGAACTATGTCAAAGATTAACTCCTCGCTTCGGAAATTATCCGGGGATCTGAAGACCACTTCCAGTGTGACTGAGCCTATACAATTGGCCTCAACACCTGGTATGACGCCTTTGAAGGTCGTCTTTGTAGGTTTAATCCTTGAGGGGTCTATGCCCATCTTGCTCACTGTATCCTGATAAAGCAGGTTCAGGCTACTGCCGCCGTCCATCAGGACTCTCGTGAGGTGAAATCCATCGACAATTGGGTCTAAAACAAATGCGGCGAATCCGCCATGGCGGATACTGGTCGGATGGTCTCTTCGATCGAAAGTGATTGGGCAAGAGGACCATGGATTGAACTTCGGGGCGACTGGCTCCGTCGCATATACGTCCCTTAGTGCACGCTTCCGCTCCCTCTTGGGTATATGGGTTGCGTATATCATGTTGACCGTCCGCACTTGTGGGGGGAAACCTTTCTGTCCTCTACTGTTCGGCGGCCGGGTCTCCTCCTCGTCGTCGCTGTGCTGCCCCTTGTCGTTGTTTTCGGCAATTTACTTGCCTGCCTTCTTAAATACCCAACAATCTCTGTTGGTGTGGTTAGCTGGTTTTTCGGGGGTGCCATGTATCTGGCAAGAGCGGTCGAGTATTCGGTCCAGATTGGACGGACCCGGGGTGGTTCTTTTGAATGGCTTCTTCCGCTGACCGGGTTTAGAGCCTCGGAATCCGGCGTTGACTGCCGTATCCTCCTTGTCGTCGCCGTTAACGTGGCGTTTATTTTTGCTTCGACGCGACCTGCCATTGTGGTCCTTAGTATCCGGACTACCAGCATTTTTACTGAGGTTGTTGCTGCGAGCTAGCCAGCTATCCTCTCCCGCACAGAAGCGGGTCATTAGTGATGTGAGGGCTGCCATGGATTTCGGCTTTTCCTATCCTAGGTGCCGGGCTAGCCACTCGTCGCGGATGTTATGTTTGAAGGCTGCGAGGGCCTCTGCGTCCGGACAGTCGACGATTTGATTTTTCTTTGTTAAGAACCGTGTCCAGAATTGCCTAGCCGATTCGTCTGGCTGCTGAATTATGTGTCTTAGGTCATCGGCGTCTGGTGGTCGCACATATGTGCCTTGGAAGTTGTCGAGGGATGCGGCTTCCAGGTCCTCCCAACACCCAATAGACTCTGCTGGCAAGCTGTTAAGCCAATGCCGAGCTGGTCCTTTAAGCTTGAGTGGGAGATATTTGATGGCGTGGAGATCGTCTCCGCGGGCCATATGGATATGAAGGAGATAATCTTCGATCCAAACCGCGGGGTCTGTTGTGCCATCGTAGGATTCAATGTTTACGGGTTTAAACCCTTCAGGGATTTGATGATCCATTACTTTGTCAGTGAAGCATAGCGGGTGTGCGGCGCCTCTGTATTGAGCAATATCACGACGTAGCTCAAGGGAGCGTTGTCTGCTGTGTTCGGCCCGGCCGGAGTTGTTGTATCCGGCGCGACGGTATTCGTCGTGGGTCGTGGGGCGCCCACGTGATCCATAGATGGATCTGGATTGCCTTGCTTTGTCCTCCAATATATATCGCAAGTCCGGCGCGTTCCCTCGTGGCTTCGTACTTTTGGAGCGATGCCGGGGTACGGTCTTGGTGGAGGGCCTGGATGCCTCTCTGTCGCGACCACGGGGTGGTCGGTCGGCCGTATTGTGCACTGGTAATGAAGGTATGTATGCTTCCTCCTCTAATAGGGGGAGCAATTTGCGTTTTGGGTAACTCTTGGAGGGACGTTCGAGTTCATACTCTTCGGCCGCGAGGACCTTGGTCCATCTGTCGGCCAGCAGGTCTTGATCAGCTTGAAGCTGCTGCTGCTTTTTGTTTAGGCTGTTTGCTGTGGCCATTAGCCTGCGTTTCAAACGCTCTTGTTCGACGGGATCCTCGGGCACGACGAATTCGTCGTCGTCGAGGCTTGCCTCGTCTCCGGAGGGAGGTATGTAATTATCATCCTCGACCTCTTCATCTGCAGCTCTCTCGTGAGGGCTTGCTTCTGCCTCCTCCTACACTGAATCTTGCTGCAGGGGATTTTCTTCGGCACTTTCTGGGGTGTTATTATCTCCTGTGCTGGAATCTCCATTCTTGCTGTGCCGGGATTTAGAGCGGCGCCGCTGACGTCGGCGCTTGGGCTGTTTCTTTAAGGAATCTGCCTCCGCTGCTTCTTCGCCGTCCCCATCTTTTGGGGTGTCCACCATGTATATGTCATATGACGAGGTGGTCTTCTAGTGCCCTGTAGGCGCTGGTTCTTGTTCGTCTCCGGCATCGTCGTCCATACCGTCGATGTCTTCGGAGTCGTAGTCTAGCATGTCGGTTAGATCGTCGACATTGGCTATAAAGTGGGTGGTGGGTGGGCTTTGAATTTCTTCGTCGTCTGCATCCCAGCCATCCTGGCCATAATCCGGCCAGGGCTCTTCGGATAGCGAGAGATGCTTTAGCGAATTTAAGATGTCGCCAAAGGGCGAGTGCTAAAAGATGTCCGCAGCGGTGAACTCCATGATCGGCGCCCAATCGGATTCGATTGGCAGGGGCGTAGGAGGTTCGGAGTCCGGCAGGGAGTCCGGCACCTCGGAGTCACGAGTTTTATAGGGGACAAGGTCAGTGTTAAGCTCCATCGCCGCGGATGTTGCAGCTCCCGAGGTGGTGTCCAGCCACTCGTCCTCGATCTGCGCGGTCGGCTCCGAACTATGGGTCGGAGCGGATTCGTGTGCGGCCTCCAAGGTACTGTTCGGCGGCAGAGCTAGATCGTGCCCATCGCGACAGTGCGGCACGCTCGGCTGCGGATCGGATCCATCGAAGATCAGGTCTCCGCGGATGTCCGCCGTGAAGTTTAGGCTTCCAAATCTGACCTGACGGCCAGGGGCGTAGCTTTCGATCTGCTCCAGATGGCCAAGTGAATTAGCCCGCAGTGCGAAGCCGCCGAATACGAAGATCTGTGCGGGGAGAAAAGTCTCACCCTGGACGTCGTTGTTGTTGATTGCGGAAGCCATCAAGCCCATCGGTGACGACACAGAGGAACTCTTAATGAAAGCACCAATGTCGTTGTCAAAACCGGCGGATCCCGGGTAGGGGGTCCCGAACTATGCGTCTAGGCGGATGGTAACAGGAGACAAGGGACACAATGTTTTTACCCAGGTTCGGGCCCTCTCGATGGAGGTAAAACCCTACTCCTGCTTGATTGATATTGATGATATGGGTAGTACAAGAGTGGATCTACCACGAGACCAAGGAGGCTAAACCCTAGAATCTAGCCTATGGTATGATTGTTGTAATGGTTGTTGTCCTACGGACTAAAGCCCTCCGATTTATATAGACACCGGAGAGGGCTAGGGTTACACAGAGTCGGTTACAATGGTAGGAGATCTACATATCCGTATCGCCAAGCTTGCCTTCCACGCCAAGGAAAGTCCCATCCGGACACGGGACGGAGTCTTCAATCTTGTATCTTCGTAGTCTTGGAGTCCGGCGGACGATGATAGTCCGCTGTCTGGACACCCCCTAGTCCAGGACTCCCTCACCCCCCAAGGCAACTGGAGGCGCCCCCTCCCCTAGGGTTCCCAACCCTAGGCGCAGGGGGGGCCCAAGGGGGGGGGGCGCACCAGCCCACCAGGGGCTGGTTCCCCTCCCACTTCAGCCCATGGGCCCCTCCGGGATAGGTGGCTCCACCCGGTGGACCCCCGCGACCTTTCCGGTGGTCCCGGTACAATACCGGTGACCCCCGAAACTTTCCCGATGGCTGAAACAGCACTTCCTATATATAATTCTTCACCTAAGGACCTTTCCGAAACTCCTCGTGACGTCCAGGATCTCATCCGGGACTCCGAACAACTTTCGGCTTACTGCATATTCATATCTCTACAACCCTAGCGTCATCGAACCTTAAGTGTGTAGACCCTACGGGTTCGGGAGACATGCAGACATGACCGAGACGCCTCTCCGGTCAATAACCAACAGCGGGATCTGGATACCCATGTTGGCTCCCACATGCTCCTCGATGATCTCATCGGATGAACCACGATGTCGAGGATTCAATCAATCCCGTATACAATTCCCTTTGTCAATCGGTACGTTACTTGCCCCAGACTCGATCATCGGTATCCCAGTACCTCGTTCAGTCTCGTTCCCGGAAAGTCACTTTACTCGTACCGTAATGCATGATCCCGTGACCATACACTTGGTCACATTGATATGATGATGCATTACCGAGTGGGCCCAGAGATACCTCTTCGTCATATGGAGTGACAAATCCCAGTCTCGATTCGTGCCAACCCAACAGACACTTTCGGAGATACCCGTAGTGCACCTTTATAGCCACCCAATTACGTTGTGACGTTTGGCACACCCAAAGCACTCCTACGGTATCCGGGAGTTTCACAATCGCATGGTCTAAGGAAATGATACTTGACACTTGGAAAAGCTCTAGCTAAACGAACTACACGATCTTTGAGCTATGCTTAGGATTGGGTCTTGTTGATCACATCATTCTCCTAATGATGTGATCCCGTTATCAACGACATCCAATGCCCATAGTCAGGAAACCATGACTATCTGTTGATCAACGAGCTAGTCAACTAGAGGCTTACTAGGGACATGTTGTGGTCTATGTATTCACACGTGTAATACGATTTCCGGATAATACAGTTATATCATGAATAATAGACAGTTATCATGAACAAAGAAATATAATAATAACCATTTATTATTGCCTCTAGGACATATTTTCAACACCGAGATCATTAATACACCACAAGCAGCAACGAATGAATGGGAAGGAAGTGGCGGAGTGTCATTATGACTACATGCATGTAAGTATTAAAAAGTTGCTAGTAAGAGGAAACATCATTAATTTTTGCCTCGATTACTATTGGTGGCTTGTATTGATGTAAAATGTATTTTTGATAGTGGCCTTGTATAAGGGAATGGAGGGAGTACTTACAAATATTCTTTGGCCCCCCTTGTGTCGAATCAACAAATTTGGGTGAAATACTACCCTCGAAGACTGTCGCGGTCCCCTATACTTGTAGGTTACCGAATAATAATTTAACATTATCTTTTCATTAGTTGAACCACTCAACTTCCATTTGATACAAGTGGCATGATATTTGGACAGGAGAGTTATCTGTTAACTTTGTACCATTTCTATTTGTAAGCTAATAATTATGCACCATGCATTTGTCGTCATTTTCCAAGTTCTCCATAATTTTTGAAAAACTGTCTTGTGAAATATTGTCTCTGCGAAAAAGGGTTATTGCATATTTTTTTTAATTTTTTCTAAAATAGAGGGTTCCCAGTAAAAAAGGGTAGGAGTACTCACTAGCTGAAGTAATAGCATAGAACTACCAATTAGCATTGTTTTACATTTAGTAGGATTATCGTTGAGGTAATACAGGAGACTAGGAAGTGACTTCTCCAATGAATTCGGATAATTATCGATATTTCCCAAATTTTAGCTTTATTTGATTATAAAGTAGGATTGCTGACTTGCAATATGAATATTTGTTTTTAACATGTTAGGAGGATAATGCACTGATTCAAGTTCTTGAGTCAGGATAAGAATATATTTTTTATTATGTCAACATGGATGGTGTCATTAGATGTCTACATGAACGATATGTTTTAGAGCATCCAACCTATGGCAATATCTTTGTAAGCATGTATTTTATGGTGGATTTTACATGACTAATTTTTTTACTCCCCAATAAATTGTCTTGGCCATTTGGTCTTTGGATTGTCTATGAATGTGTCTTGATTAGACATTGTGTCAAAGGAATTTTGTTGCGATCAAATTTTACATTGTGTAAGCCTTAACACTAGGCCTAGACAAAAGAGAGAGAAATATGTACATCAGTTGTTTGCTTCTTGATATCAAATAATAGCCGAAGGGTCTAGCTTTCTATTCTTTGGGCTTGATCCATCTAGAAAGAGTGAATTTTAAGATGACTGCAAGCAAGGTTACTGGTTGACTGTTTGTATCATTATTTTGTTTTATTCGTCTTTTAATCGAGCATCTTTTGACCTTCTAATCAAATACATTTAATTATCATACATTTAAAAAATATATTTTGTGTTTGCTTATGTATGTTATATGGAATAATTGGGCCAAATATCGTCCCACATTTTTGCATGTCTTAACAGAGAGTTTGCCTAGACGGGGTTTTTTAAATTTATCCAAGGATAATATTTATACTAAACTTTTGTAGTTATTTAGATTTGTTTTATCTACTGATGGCCCCAAGTATTAAGTTAATGTATTATTTTGTTTAGCGTAATTATACTTACAATGTTGATACACATATGTGTTTTTGTTAGAGAGCCCAAACATCGTCATTGAAAAAATACATATTTGTTAAAATTGAAGCATATGATGTAATTACATTCATTCTTTACGAGCCCCCCACCCCCCACCAAATATGTTGGTAGATAAGATTTTTTAAGTTTAAGGAAAAACATATTATTTCACATTCAAGAAAGTATAAAGGATAAAATTGCATGTCTGAATTAATGATATTGTATATTGTTTATGTATGTGTGTATACTTTATATTCATATGGCTCTTAGAAAGATCATGAATGCATAAAATCTGACAAATTTCTTTACTAAGGTTTTCAGTGTATGATTAGGTATTAACAAAATAAAATATTCTGGACTATGTATATAATGTTGAGAAAAAATTGCAATAGTTACTCCATTGTATCTTTACTCATTTTACCGTAGATCTATGTGTTCTTGTATTTTCTAATGGATTCAATTGTCTCATCTATAATAGTTCGGCTTAGTATATGTCACTAGCAAAAAAAGGCTTAGCAAAGGTCCATCAAAGTTGCTCCAATGTCTAACTACTTATGGTACATAATCTTCAAAGCCTAACTCCTAACTGTTTTTCCTTTTAGAGAATTGGAGCAACACCTTTTTATTTGGTCCTAAGAATGTCGAAATTAGGTGGTGATCTACGGTTACAATCATCATAGTTTCATCGTGTATCAAAACCAAGTACACAACGAAAACATTGGTTATATATAGATACATACAAAGGTTATCACCACATATATGTAACATTCTCTTATTCAATGCTCGGACTTGCACTTCGAGGCGAAAACCATGATCCATACTTGGATCAGGTAGCGGCAATGTTCATGTGTCGTACCCTTTCAAGTGGCTTCGCTTTTGGAGAACATATGCGCAATCCAGGTGTTGCAAATAGTGTTGATTGATGTGGATGGTTAGTTTTTTCCGTCTTTGATCGCTTAGGCATGCCCCTTTTTGGCTCATGTATTGTTCTTCATCTTTTTCTCCAATAATTTGGATATGCAACCTTAAATGTCTTGTGTAGCTCCAGACATTGTGTTGTTGTAATGGATAGATGCATTTTGATGCAAATTTGATATTATAATATCGACCTTATCAGTAATATGACAAATGTTAACTGTACTAGAAGCATTCACGCGCTTTGTTGCAGCGTTGAACTACTACGATGATAAATCAAACTTACGCTCTCTTCGTTGCTCCATTTTTTCAGCAAATAAACTTCCGCTTATTTTGACCATGGTTCGAGTAAAGAGTGGAAAGCACGTTGAGAATACCTTTTTTTGAAAGAGATTCTTTTTATATTCACCATAAAGAATAGTAGATGTGAGCTAAGAAAAATAAAAGATTCTCGCTACAAGAGATAGAAACAGAATGACACGAACAAAGTGGTAAATCATAATAAACACTTCTCCATTTAAATGTTTTTGTAAAATCTTCCTTTGAAAAGCATCATTGACAAATCCAAATAAAATTCCGCCCAACCAAAATATTAGATTAACTAAGTGTCCATAGGTGAAAGCGTAAAATGGAGGTAAGCACAAGTTTTACTTTAATATGTTGGATTTACCTGAATATATCTATATATGTATATATAGACATAGATAAATTATTTGGGGCACAAATGTGCCTGGGCACCTACATGGTTTTACATTAATGCCACGTGGATCCTAACCCATTAGATTATGCTTGCAATTCCATATGTGATATTCAGTTTCTATTTCAAAATTAGCATGTATGCATTTGTTCCCGAACAATGCATGCATGCACAACTTTCTTTGCATGCATGATTGTCATTTGATTATTTCCAAAATAACCTTAACAGGGACGACTTGCCGAGGACATGATACCTAGAAATGATATACCCAAGAGTTATATGTCCAAAGATGATATACCCTAAAATTATAATTAAAGTTCAATATACTCGAATGTATTCTTCCAAGGTTGTGAGTATGGACTATATCCCGGAATGTACCCAAGGTGTGATATAGAGAAATGATATACGCAAGGTACTATACAAAGAAATGATATACCCAAAAAATATATGTCCCAAAAATGATATGCCCCAATATTATAATTAAAGTTCAATATACTCAAAATTAATATACTCAAATGTATACTTCCAAGGTTGGGAGTATCAAAATTATATAACCAAAAGGAATATACTTAAATGTGACATATCCAAAACATTTCCTAAACATAAATTAAAGCTAATGTTTCCTCGTAGTTCAGTATATACTTATGTCATGGTGAGCTGAAATGATATTTTCCTACGAGGAAATATAAATGCGCATTTACACAATCGCTCTATTAGATCATCTTAGTACATTAGAGTATATACATTGCGTCTCGTTGGTAGGTATTTGATACCTCGGGCATGTCTATATGATTTGGAGTACTTACACAATTTTATTGATTGAAATAATTGTTTTTGGATATCTTGGATATAGACATTCCTGGGAATATCTTTGGTACTAAAAAAATTCACATAGTCGCACATGCTGTATGTGTAGGTATATACATACAAAATTTGTGTCCATGCTCATGATATTTCGTGGTATCTGCATATCATGATATTTCTGGGTATATACATTGCGTCTCATGAGTAGGTATTTGCTACCTCGGGCATGTCTATGATATGCAGCACGTACACAATTTATTGATTGAAATAATTTTCTCATTGTGATACCTTGGGTATAGGCATACCGAGAATGTCTTGGGTATTAAAACAATTCACATACTCCCAAATACTCCCTCTATAAACTAATATAAGAGCATTTATATCACTAAAATAGTGATCTAAACGCTCTTATATTAGTTTACGGAGGGAGTATTATATATTTTTAGGTATATACATACCTGATTTGCGTTGTACTCATGATATTTCAAGGTATCTGTATACTGATGATATTTCTGGGTATACACATTGCATCCTATTAGTAGGTATTTGATACCTCTGGCATGTCTCTTTGATTTGGAGTACGTACACGGTTTATTGATCGAAATAATAGATTTTTTGTGATGAATACCTCATGAATGCATCAATGTTTGTATGTACATGTATTTTTCTATATGTTGAATCTCCGTCGGCCGAGCAACCGCATTGTGCAGACATGTATTTATACTTCAATCTAAAGAGAATGCATTTAAAGATATTGACTACAGAATAAATATATGAGGCAAGCAATAGTTTGAGAAATTCAAGGGTGGAAAGTCCTGCATGCAAAATAGTTAAGAAACAGTGAAACATAACCACAAAAAATTTGCATGCAGAATTGTTAGGAATGGACTGCGATGTGTGTTGGTGTTAGTTACCCTATCCTTTCCCGGGACAACGAGTCAAGCCACCAGCACCACCGAAAGAGGGCGTGGCTGGCTCATGGAATTGGCTAGTCCTAGCTACTGTTTTTGCTTTCCTTGTGAATGAAGTGGTCAATCCTACTACTATTATCTATCTAGCTATAACTTGGTACTTGGCAGGATGTGAGATTGATCCATGGTACTATTCACTTATGTCATCAAGATATTATCGAGCATAGCCAAAACCAAGGGCCTTCTCGCTGCTCCTCACGATCATTTAATTGCCAAACAAATGCATTTGTTCCTATCACATCGACTTTCAGCCTAATATCTTTTTTTAAACCCACAAGTTTTGGGAATGCTATATGCAAATGCTACCTATGGCACCGCCTGTCAAACGACGCCTGAATGAATTATATATGCTCAACACAAAGGTAGTATGTTTGCAGAAAAAAAAAAGTACTCCTTTCTTCTACTAGCGAGCTAGGTGGCGGTCAGATTTATATACTAACAAGCTATCCTTATTGTCAAACCACTCAGACATCAGGGACTTCATCGAGTACCTAAACTAATCAACATTACAAGCTTGTGGTTCATCGACCGATTTCTGGATTCTAGTCCATCTCAACTATTTATTAGCAAGCAGATGGCCCTCTCCTGTGGTATGATCATGAGAGAAACATCTTGTGGCCTGCTCACCATGATGATCCATATAGTTCAAATGATCCATCAATGATATGTGAGCGATGATTGACGGGGAGGGCAATGCATGGTGTACCAATTACTACATTTCCAAAATCGCGAATATATTCCGATCGACTAACTTATTGCCCAATCAGACAACATTTCCCTTCATCCCTTTGACTGCAACCACCTACTGATCAGTGCTACCCTATAAGGCAGGGGAAGAAGGTTGTTAATGCAATTTCGCATGACCAAACCAGGCATAGATTGGATGACGTTAAGTCACCTGACTTTTGGCCACTAACTAGTGGGACAGCTCATTTAGGGCCCAAGATATCAGTGGTCGTAAGTCAGCTGAGGCAAATTAAGCAAATCTCACCCGGAACAAACCGCGCAGTTCCTAAAGGAGATCCTTCCATCCATGATTGCCATCTACAAAGTTTGCTTTACTTGAGTATTTCTTGTAAAAACTTTGGATAATTTAATTGGACAACCAAATTGACCGATCATTCATATGCATAGACTACTGTCTATTGATAACAGAAGTGTCATGAGAGGACAATGTAATGCCTTACCCCAATAAAACAACATTTGTGCGTAATTACATTAACTAGCTGCCTCTATCTATGGAGTTTGGATCCTTCTTGATACATGCTACTCCCTCCGATCCAGAATTATTGTCGTGGTTTTAGTTTCATATAATTATTGTCTTGGTTTTAGTTCAAATTGGAACGGAGATAGTACTACTTAATCTAATCAATAGAATGCAAACTGCATTGCATACAGAAAGATTAGGACAAGGTACTTTTGGGATGAAAATAATACTTTATGAATAAGACAAGGGTATGTGAATGAATACTGGTTGAAGCATCAACAGTCTGGAGATGGAATACACCAGTACTACAAGAACGCTTTATTTATTCTTTGTTAGCTTGATCGAGCAACTTTATTCCGCACGCTGCACGTATCCAAAAGAGAAAGGAAGAAAAGAATGTCCATTTACACAGTGCACATAGTAGAGACGGCGACAAAAGTTAGAATGGAATATGCATGCCGCACCACCGTGTAGGGTATGCAGTGGCACGACGAAGAAAAGCCGTATCAGCTGCTTTGTTTTCCAGGTTGCAAGTGTGACGCTAAGGAACCATATAGGTCTCTGAATCACGAGTTCGCTAGTAAAAGGGGAACACATACAGTTATTCTCTGAATCATGAGTTCGCAGTTGTATCAACCACGTCTACTGGAAACCCCTCGTAGCTAGTGGCGTAATCTCAGTGGCCGGTGCTCCCCCATGGCCACTCTTTGGTTGCCCTGCGCCATGGCCGGAGTTGTCGTGGTCTCCCTTGCCAGAGTCGGCATCGGCGAAGCGTGGCCAGCAGGAATCCAAGGGAGGCTACAATGTCGGAAAAGCTCGTCCGTTGGTACGGGCTATGAATCCGAGGAAGGCGGCGTCCAGGCAGATCTAGCGGCAGAGCTCCGGTTGCTGCTCACCACACCCTAATCCTCCTTGAGAACACGAGTGGAGGATGGTGGGGCCGATCTTGCGGCAGCAATCTCAGATCCAAGGAGCTCGGCGTTGGATCTGGCGCGCCCAAGCAAGATGATTAGGGGGGAGGTGGGAGCACCGGCGAGAGGGAGGGAGGAGTTTGCCGGCGGCTCCCCCTAAACACCACGTGCTTTTTTCGTTCTTTCGTGGCGAGAGTCAGGGAGGGAAAGATGTTCTTCTAAGTAGGATTATGTGGGCTATTGCGGGCTTGTCTACTTATTCCACAAATCGCTGGAACTAATCTGCCGGCGTCCGGGTACATTGCTATGAGGGCTAAATTATGGGACTCCGCGGGTAGCCTACTTCCACTTACAAGCTGATTTGTTCTCTTCCTTTCCAACTGAACTTTACCTTTAATTATTAACGTGGAGGCTTCTCAATGTTCAAATGTTCAGAGTATATATACATTCCATCCTTTTTTTAATTCTCTGATCTCACCAACAGAAAAGTGATCGCTCAGTCACTTCATCTCCCTGCTGTTGCACCACCGATGAACCACTTGAAATCATTGTCTAGTCTGTTGGCAAGTCAAGCTGCCTTTAACAGGCAGCAACAAGATCGGGTTGCCGGAGAGCCAACTCCGCCTCAAACGACCACCCAGCCGCTGCCACGGAGCATGCATGGACACCACCTAGAGAATCCATGCCGCCGTCCCAGCATCAAAGCTCCATTGGATATGTTACATTGTTTCAAGGCACCACGCCGCATGATAAGAGCGCACCGCATGTGAAAGACAACCACATGAGATGATAGTCATGCAAATGCCATCTTCTAGGGGTAATGCGGGGGAGGTAGGAGTCGGCGGCTTCTAAGGTTTGCTCAACAAACCCTACCATCCAAAGTCCACCTCGATCTCTCCCACAAAAGAGACAATCGCGCGAGAAGGTAGCTCCTCCGCTGCTGTCCTTTGGCCGCAGCGGGAGGGGCACGGAAAGGAGGCGGCGACATCTAAGGTTTACAGAGCCACACCCCCTCCCACAGCCAAAGTGACGCATGCGCTATGTTGGGAACCACCTAAATCAAGTGATTCCTGCACATGAAAAAAAGTCGCCCTGAGCTTAAAGCAAGCTAGTTCAAAGGTCCTATCCCTCTAGGTTTATAGTTCGGGTGCATATTCCTGGGTCGTTAATTTGACCATCGAAAACAACAAGGTATATGTCATGAAAAATATGCAAAACATAATCCGAATACAAATTCGCTGGTATAAATTTTGGTAAATAATAGCTTGATGTTTTTTTAGCTTAATTATAACTTGATGTTCCTTGGTTCGAGTGACGACACATAGATATGGATAGGCACTGTAAAGGGGAAGAGAGGTCGTAATCCTTTTTTCCGATGAAAAGGGATTGTGATCTTGGCGACCCAAAAGAAAGAACAAAAAAGGTTGCGCGGCTATGAGAGGAATCTTCTAGCCAACAGACAAAAGTTGCACCTTGCGCGCGGTCGACGTGGTGCGTGATGCAGCTTAGGTAGCCCAATCGCTATAGTACGCACGTACGTGTCGATATCGTACGTGTGCTCAGGTCAGATGTGACGTACGCGCAAACGGCTGATGGATCAGTCAGACTTGGCTAGTTACTTTTTTCACCAGCAACAAATAAGAAGACGGTGACGTAACTAATTTGGGTACTAAGGAGAAAAAAAAAGAGAGAAAAAAAATGCATCCATGGCTAGCTGATGAGCCCCTCCACTTGCATGCTAGAGCTATCTAGCCTAGCCCACATGACGGCCACGGCCAGGCCAGCGGACACTGTTACAGTTGCATGCGTCGTGGATGAATTGATCAATCTATTCAGTAGGCAGCACACGATCGACACGGCACGCACAGCACCGCGCGGATTGTCATTTCACAACTAGTCCGTGTCAATCTCTGTTGATAGCCGGAGTTGCTACATGCATGCATGTCTCGAGCGAGCATCAATAATCAAGCGCATGCATGCATGCATGCGAGCAGCAGCAGTAATATAATCGTCGTCCTCGCGGACAGGAACTTTGGTGCTGTTGGGTCGCCGCGCTCCTATATGCGCAAAAAATAATTGGTAACTCATAAAAGGTTTAAAAAATTTCAAATCTTTTTTGAAATCAAACATGATCAGGTATTGTATTCATATAAAAAGTTTGGACAAGAAATGATTTCTATTGACAGCAGGGCAAAATAGATAAGTTTATGACGACAATATATATAGCGTGTATAGTGCTTGTATATACGAAAGTGCTATTGTGAGCTCGAGCTCACAGGCACCCTTTGCTACAATAGACACGAAAAATTATTTAAAAAGTTCAAAAAAATCTGAATTTTTTTGGCAACAAACATTGATGTTTTTTCTACATGCGAGCAAAATTTCATGACAAAATGACATTCATGCAAGTCTTGGCAAAAAAAAATCAATGCTCCAAAATGCTTCAAAAACAGTTTTTTTAGCATGATTTTGTTTTTTTGCCGAGACCTCCACAAATCTCATTTCATCATGAAAATTGGCACGCATCGAATGATTCTAAGCGATTCCTGAGGCAGAGATGTGTTCTTTTGCGATTTTGATTTCCCAGGCCATGATTCTTTAGAATCGGGTCAAAAGAACGGGCGCCTAGTTTGGACACTGACAAATGGGTAATCCTCCTGACTTGCCTGCCATGTGAATGATTTTTTTAACACAGTATAGACGCAAGCGCTCATATATACGCGCGTACACCCACCCCTATACCCTATGAATGCACACACGCACACCCTATGAGATTTTACGAAGCCACTGTAGGCGCCTTCATGAAAAGTATTTCATTTTTATTTTCCCTAATTAGCTAGAGGGATGGTAGTCGACGCTCCTACTATGGTCCTACGTACGTCGCAGAAAGTATTCCATTTTTATTTTCCCTAACTTAGCTAGAGGGATGGTCAAATTTATTTACTACCAAGCTATCTCCATTGTCTGTCACATCAGCTTCGTCTAGTCTAATCAACATACCAAGCTTGTGGTTGATGGATTGATTTATGGATTCTGGTCCATTTCAATTATTTATGAGAAGAGACCGGCTCTCCTCCATGGTCCTGCGTGCGTGGTCAAGAAGAAGGCGGGGGAAACTTCTTCATGATTCGTATGATCCGCCAATAATCGATGAGCGATGACCCACGAGTGGTGACCCAAGTAAATATATTCCGAGTCGAATGATTGATAACCCAATCAGACAACCAACCTACCTAGCTAGAAAATGCATGCTACTTAGTGCTACTCTATGAAATGAGAGAAAAGAAAAAGGTTGCCTATGCAATGCCGCGGGCATGACTAAACCGTGCAGTTCCTAAAGGCGATCCGTCCATCCATGATTGCAATCTACAAAGCTAGCTTTATTTGAGTATTCCTCAACTTTGGATAATCCGAGTGGACAGCTAGATCGATGGAATCGTTCGTGCATATGCATACACTATATGTGTGCCCACTTGATAAAAGGAGGTGCCATGAGAGGACAATGGAATGCCCCACCACTGTGTATATAGAAGAGAAAGCACCAACACACACACCTTTTGTACCTAATTAATCTAATTGGTTTTCTCTGTGGATTTTGGATCCTTCCAGAGACATGATACTAATCAATCTGATCAACAAATGGAAACTGCATTGCATAGACAAAGATTAGGACAAGCTACTTTTCGAGGACCAACAGTATGTTCACTTCACTTTGGCACTACAATAGTGCATGTAGATAAAGATTAGGACAAGCTACTTTTAGAGGAAAGTGCTTTCTGAACAAGATTAAGAAAAAGGGAATATGAATGAATATCTATAGTGGGTGTCAAACAGCAGTCGCTGGAGATGGAATACACTAGTATAGGCTTTATTTATTCTCGTTAGCCACTTTATTCCGCACGCTACACGTATCCAAAGAAGAAGAAGAAGGTATCATCGTGTATGGTATGGAATGGAATGTAATGGAACAAAAATAATATGCTGGATGAAAGCAATGCTACATCTTTTTTTCTTCTGAAAAGGAGGATGACCCCCGGCCTCTGCATCTGGGTGATGCATACGGCCACTTTATTAATTATTCTCACAAGACCTTACAAAGCCATACAACAGCAAGATTAAAGCCGCCGTCTAAGCAACAACTGTCGCTACACCTATCCAATCGATGAAGGGGCGCAGATATTCTGGGCCTAATACCAAACAGACATCACAGCCAAACCTAAACATTTAAGACCTGAGTCCCAACCAGGACGCCTGCCGGGTATGAGGCCGCCGCAGCCATCTGCCACTAACCCATCTTCAGAGTTGTACTGTTGCATGTACCGTGCCAGGTCTCTCTGCTATCGACGCCACCACGACACCCGACAGCGTTGTCCTCCTGTGCGAATCCATCCTCCCACAGCGAACTCTGAATCTGCACGGTGCCACGCCGTCAAGATCCGTCGCCATCAGTGTGTAGGATGAAGCACCGCTCCACCAAAGAATCCGTCCTCTGGTCCCTCGATCACGTGTGTACCTCCAAGAATGCCGCCCCCAAGGGAGGAACGACACCAGAGCGCCGCCGTCATCCGATCATCCGATCTGGGGTTTCCCCCGGAGGTAGCAGAGAGTGACCTCCACGGCGATGCCTTCAAGAAGGGAACGATGTAGATAGCGCCGCCACCGCCAGCCTTAGCAGGAGCCGAAGGCAAGTTTTCACTCAGATCAGTTCGAAGGGATCCAACTCTCGTGCCCGGGCCGCCGTCACCACCAGCACCACCAGGCAGACCCTGGAGTACCAGCATATCTGCGAGCCGCCGGCACCACCGCATCTAGATCGCCGGCCACGCCGGGCCGCCGCCATCCCCCGCGCCGTCCGGGTCAGAGGCGGAGCCGCCGACCGCGCACAGGGACCGTCGTCGCCTGCACATGCTGGAGCGCCGCCGACAGCCCAGCACCCGCCACCGCTTGCCGAAGCAAACCGCCCGAGCACTGGCGTCACCGTGGAGCCATGAGATCGGGGAGGAAGACGCGCGCCGACCACCCTCGCGGACCCCGCCGCACTCCCGAGCGCCGGCCACCGCAGCGCCATCAGATCGGGATGAGGAGGAGCCTGCGCACTCGCCGCCCCGCGTAGACCAGGCCGCCGCCAGCGCTGCAGCGCCACCAAGCAGGGGAGCCCCGCCCAGATCCGCCGGCGGCTCGACCTGCCGCCGAGCCGAGCGCCGCCGCGAGGGCCGGCCGTCCCGCGCCGCCCAGGAGCCTCGCAATGGGGGAGGGAGCCCCGCCTCCGCCGACGCACGCGCAGGCTTTGCCCGGTGGCGTCCCCTGACGGCGGCGAGGGAGAAGGAAGGCGAGAAAGGGGAGAGGCGGCGGCGATCTAGCGTTCCGCCCGGGCCGCTTGCGGGAGCGGCACGGGGGACGGGTTGGTCAAGCAATGCTACATCTGCCGCTTTGTTCTCTTCCTTTCCAACCGAGTTCTTTAATTATCGAGGGGAAGCTTCTGAATGTTCAGAGTATTTATCTACTCCATTTTTTCTTTTTTTCCTGATCCCCTGATCCTCCGTAGTAGTAGCATGTCTCCCTTGGCGGGGAATTTCCATGCATGCATGGCATGGTCATAGGAGCATGTCGGCCTTGGCGGGGAGGGTACAGACGGCTGCTTGCTCCGGAAACCAGGGTGCCGGAGGAGGTATAGCCTGGCGACCAAGGCTATCACCTGGCAAGGCGTGATGTAGAGCACGACGGCCACGAAGAGGTTCAATAACGGGTCGAGGGATCAAATATCAACCGAACCTTCATGTTTAATGATGTGTTTTATAATTTGGAAATGCAACACATCCTTTTCAGTTAATTTTGTTCTTTGTTTTATGATTATATTAAGAACTTTTTACTATTGCATTTTGTTTTTTTACGTTGACTTCTGTTATGCCTGAAATCCGTGTTACAAGTTGTGAAACAAACGGATTTTCGATTTGTCTCCCATGTACAACAGCGTATAATTTCTGAGTGTAGTAAGGAGGAGGTGATGGCCAGGTAGATTGCTCGTAGCCGTATATGTCGACGTCTGTCGAACCGGTAGCGCCATCAGTCAATTAATCAACCTGCAGTTGTGACTGAAGTAGTGATTGGAATGCTGTTGGGATTCATGATCATGATTGTAGCAAGCAGCGACGTATGTTTCCTTGTTTACTACAGTACTCGCCTCACCACGTCACCAGGCTGCAGCCTGCAGGCTGCATGCGTTGCTCTGCCAGGTTGGTTGGAATGGACGGCGGTGGTTCCGCCGCTGCCATCCCCGAGTTGAGACGTCGCTCTCTCCCTCCCTTGATCTTTCGTGCCAATGCATGCATGCCCTGGTCCAGGCGCAGGCCAGACCAACCACGAAGTACGTACTATACCAGCCTGCTAGCTATAAGGGTGCCACCATGCATAATGGAGCCAAGAAAGTGCCATATATATGATCGAAGTAAGGAGTGTGAGTAGCTTAATTCCTGAACTGCTATATAATTAAATTTGGCTTCATATAACTACTTTATTACCTTTTTTTACATTAATTCACTTTCCTAATAGAAGGATGTGCGGCTAACTGCAATTAAAAAAGATATCAAGATGGGCAAGGAGTATTTAAAAACAGCAAGAAGAATTGTACCCACAATTTATATATTTTCAAGAACGCAACAAATGAAAAGTGGCATTGAATGTGGGCATGTGTGATTTAGAGAAGAAGATGCTATACAAAAGATTAAGCTTGTTGATAATCATGGACTCCCTCCGTCCGGAATTATTTGTCATGGAAATGGATAAAAATGAATGTATCTAACGCTATAATACGTCTAGATTCATCCATTTCTCCGACAAGTCATCCCGGACGAAGGGAGTACTTTATACCACACATTATATATAGGTAGGTAGGTTGCAAAGTGTGTCCGGTACTGTTGGTGTCGGTTGAGCATAGCTAGCACTTCGTTTTTATTGGTGCTACTCTATATATTATCGACTTCCACACTGCTCATTGAAGTTGCTGGAGAATAATTCATCATCTTTTCCATGATTTTATTATGACCAGCATAGTATATAATTTCCCTTTTAGTTGAAGCTACATGTGTGTTTGCACAATTATTTTAATTAAGTTTGGATCACATCTCATAATGTTTATTGATATTATGTGGTCTAATTGACATCTGCCACCTAGTTATCACCGGCCCGTATTTCACAGATTTCTCGGTTCATTTCCCAATCTATGATAATGATAATAATAATAACGGCTAAGACCATGAATGGTATAGATAGGATAACATGCTATTTCCATCCCGAAATGATAGACCTATATTAAGGATATGTTACATATTCATTGTTGATAGTATAGTAGTATGGTTATTGACGTCATCCAATCCCAAAAGATAGGATATGATACTAGCTAGTAGGAGTAATTCCAAGCATCACCAAATCATGCATTCGCAGACTCTCCATGCACGCACTTTCCAAGTAAGATCAGCCTCGACGCACCAAAAATATGTGATGACAAAACTAACCGACGTGAAAGTTATCTCTTCTTTTCTCGACTCACCAAACCAGCCATTTCTAAAAGAAAAAGTAACTACTTTATGACCTCTATATAGTTCACCAAAGGAAAAAATAATAATTAGAAGAATCTTTTTAAAAAAATTGTATGCAGAATAGGTCATAGGTAAAATTCCTATGGTCTTCAATCCAATCCTACAAAACCAAGAACGTAATACTAAAAGAAGTCCAGAAAGAGGAACCATCTAACATATCATGACAAGGGTAAGTACGTTCACATAATAGTCCTGCTAACTAGCTAGCTACTCCCTCTGTCCCATAATATAAAAGGTTTTTTTAAACGCTCTTATATTATGGGACGGAGGGGGTACTTATCAATGAGGAAAGTGCACATGTCATGACAAGCACTGCGTGAAAAAGAGATAGACACGGCACAGGAGAGAGTAGGAACATGTGACGTATGTAGATAAGGAAACAGGGAACTTCGGTCCATTTGGATGCAGGCACGGTATGATATCATGTTCGTCACCTTGTCACAGCTAACGCTGCTACTGCACGCACGTACAACGCGTGGGTCTTGAGAGAAGAACGTGCTGGACGTCGTACGTAAGCAGGTCGTTCATGCATCCGACCCCATGTAGGACAAATGCATGGGTTGAAACGGGATCCACTTGAAAAACGTATGTCGTGTTAAAATACAACAAGATACGGCACGTTCAGAAGACCTATGTAGGGTATACGCCGAGTTGTTCAAAGTCCGCCAGACATGTCTGACGAAAGAAAGCCGAGGAGAAAGGCTCCAGCAGCAACTTGACATCCGCAACCACAGCACCAACAATCGATCTGTCGACGCATGAAGAATTTATACGTTGCAGCAAGGACAAGCAGTCTGAAGCAAAAATCACAGATGAAAAGCCTTCAGCAGAATCACGAGAGACTGACTATCTAACCAGTATGAAATGAAGATGTTCAACTGTGCATTTATACGCTTAGAGCATCTACAGTCGGACTTTGCAAATCCAGCTCCTTAGACGCCCACGGAAGCGAACGGGCGCGTCCGCGGACAATGACCGGTCACGCCTCAAATTAACCACTCTGCAACTGACTCTCATATTTCTGTTAGAAATATGAGCAAATTACTACGAGATTTAATCCGAATAAACAGAAGATAAATCATGACTACAGTAGCAGAGATTGAACTAATCATGCGAACTAGCATAGCAGATGAACAGATCACATCTAGGGCACATATTAGAAACATGAATTCTACCACGATCTCGAATAGGAAAGATAGAATCACGTACGGTGCAGCGGGAGCAGCACCGCCGGCGTTGACGTTGTCGCCCATGTTGTCGAGGATGAGGTTGCCGAGGTCGGGGAAGAAGTCGTCATTCGCGAAGTCGTCGCTGCCAGCAATCGCGCGGGAGCGCTCCCCAAAAGCTGATCGCCCCTCTCCCGTACAGGATCACGAGAGGCGGGGTTCCGGAGGCCTGCTGTCCCTTCTCCCGGTGCACGCCAAAAGGAGGGATGGAGAAGACTTGCTTGGCGGCGCAATGATCTGGAGCGGTGGTGAGAAACCATACGAAGCGGCAGCGGCTAGGGTAGACGTCTGCCTGACTATATAGTGCGGGCCGGGTAGGTCGTGGGAGTAAACCCCACGTCCGAGTCGTCACGATCCAAAAGAACCGGAAATGGTTCAGTAATTAATGCGTCCATTAATTATTAATTAATGACTCATTAATTTTTCCCCAGCAGCAAAAATATAGACAACGTGCATAACTCTGTCCTCGGCTCGGCTCAATCCCGCAACCCACGGCGCGTCGTGACGAGGCGTGGCGTGGCGTGGCGAGCGAGGAGGAGGAGCGCGCGTGTAGGTCTCCTCTTCTCATGCTCATACAAGTGGTAGGAGAGCTCACCTTATAAAGAGGTGCAACTCTCTCTCAACTTATGAGGTGGACTAAACTTTAGCCTCACTCACTCCACTCACATGTGTGCATGAATGGGCCAAGAGAATTTCAGAATTTTAGTTGGGCTTTGGGCAAAAAGCCCACTAGCAAATTCCAACAATCCCCCACAAAGTCTCATTGGCACATTTCACCATTTGGTTCCAAAACATTGTTTATATACCGGTTCTTAGTGGAGACTGTGAAGTTGAACTTCCACTTAGAGATTTATGCTACACTTGATCACAACTTGAATAGTGGACTATGCCTTGAACTACAAGTTTTCTGCGAGACTAGTTTCACACAAATTCTTGACCGGTACTGGGCTGCCGCAAGGCTTCCCCGCGGGTGGAGCGTATACGTCGTACTCCAGGGCCTTTCATGAATTTATTAGAGAGCACCCACTTCTCACAGACTGCGACGTAAATAGTCAAATTCATATAGGTGTGTTCCTCAGGAGATGCTCTGCAGGACAACATCTCTGCTTACTCAAATAAGCCACTTGGAACACATTAAGATAGATATCAACCTGCCATGTAGATCATGAGAGTATTGCATCTTCACGGAGTGAGATAATTAAAATAAGGATACTCTCCTCTCAGCTGACCAACAACTTGTTTCCCACTTCTACTTCATGGGATCTCCGATCACATAGAGTGGGTTACCACTATGGACAACTCATGCGGTGGGTCTCAAACCCATCTCCATCGAAGCATTATCTATCACATTACGTGATAGACCCTTTGTGAAGGGATCTGCCAAGTTTTTTGACGTTTGGATATAATCCAACGTAATAACTCCGGAGTTTCTCAGTTTCTGACAGATTTTAATCTCCTCTTCACATGTCTTGAGGACTTCATATTGTCCTTAGAACTGTTTATCTTGACGATCACAGTTTGATTATCACAGTTCATCAGGATAGGGGGTATTGGTTTTTCAACCATAGGTAAGTCCATCAATAGCTCACGAAGCCACTCTGCTTCAACAGTGGCAGTGTCTAATGCTGTGAGTTCTGCTTCCATAGTTGACCTCGTTAAGATGGTCTGCTTGCAAGACTTCCAGGAAACAGCACCATCACCAAGTGTAAAACCATAACCACTTGTGGCCTTAATTTCATCAGCATCAGATATCCTGTTCGAGTTACTATAACCCTCAAGTACCCTTGGATACCCGGTGTAGTGAATCCCATAGCCCGCAGTGACCTCAAGTAGCACATAACTCTCTCAAGCACACGCCAATGATCATCTCCCAGTTTTGACACAAACAGACTCAGCTTGCTCACAGCAAAAGAGATGTCAGGCCTCGTGGCACTCGCCAAATACATAAGCGAGCCAATAATTTGAGAATACCTCAGTTGATCTCTAGCAATCCGTCGATTTTTTCGAAGCAACACACTAGCATCATATGGAGTGGGAGAAGGCGTGCAGTCGCTATACCCAAAACGACTCAAGACCTTTTCCACATCGTGAGATTGAAGCAGTGTGATCCCACCATTCTCATCTCTCAACAGCTTGATGTTTAAGATAACATCAGCTACTCCTAGATTCTTCATCTCAAAACAACGAGATAAGAAATCCTTAACCTCCTTGATTAAATCAAGTTTGGTTCCAAAGATCAATATGTCGTCGACATACAGACAAAGAATAACTCCTTCGCCCCCACTATGGCGATAGTACACACACTTGTCACCATTATTTACTACAAAGCCGGCAGCAGTTAATGTTCTTTCGAACTTCTCATGCCACTCCTTAGGAGCTTGTTTAAGGCCATATAAAGACTTTAATAACTTGCACACCTCTCCTTCTTGACCAGGTACTACAAAACCATCTGGCTGATCCATGTAAATTTCCTCCTTCAACTCTCCATTGAGAAAAGCCGTCTTAACGTCCATTTGATGAACGAGAAGACCATGTGAGGCAGCCAGTGATAGTAGCACCCGAATTGTGGTCAGTCTAGCCACGGGTGTGTAAGTACCAAAGAAGTCTTCACCTTCTTTCTGGGTATAACCCTTAGCCACAAGCCGTGCCTTGTACTTTTCAATCGTACCATCAGGTCTAAGCTTCTTCTTGAACACCCACTTACATCCTACAGGTTTGCACCCATAAGGACGGTCAGTGATCTCCCAGGTTCCGTTAGCTAAGATGGAATCCATCTCGCTACGAACAGCTTCTTTCCAGTAGTCAGCATCAGGAGATGCATAGGCTTCTGAATTAGTCCTGGGTGTGTCATCCACAAGGTACACAATGCAATCATCACCAAAGGACTTTGCAGTCCTCTGTCTCTTACTCCTTATAGGAGTTTCATTGTCACCCTCAACAGGATTCTCAACGTATTCCATCGCAATGGTGGGTTCAGGAATTACAGTGAGTTCCTCACTAGATGGAATAGGTATCTCCTGATTTGATGAACTTGACATATCCTTCATAGGGAATATGTCCTCAAAGAAAGTTGCATCATTAGACTCCATAATCGTATCAACATGCATCTCGGATACCTCAGATTTTATTATCAAAAATCTATAGCCAATGCTATGAAAAGCATAGCCCAGAAGAACACAATCCACGGTTTTTGGTCCAAGCTTGCGCTTCTTGGGAATTGGTATATTGACTTTCGCCAAACAATCCCAAGAACGTAGGTAGGAGAGTTTCAACCTTTTCCTTTCCCATTACTCAAATGGAGTCATGGTCTTATGCTTTGTGGGAACTCGGTTTAGGACATGACACGTGGTCA